>NW_015652998.1:3488173-3501212 GCF_001515625.1 Sinocyclocheilus rhinocerous | reverse complement strand
GCTTTCAGCCTCACCCTGCTTCATACTACTACGTTAACAAATCATTAGCTCATCCATGAACATGATTTCTGCCCGAGTCCCGTCGGATTGCATCGGCTGTGGGGATGAAGACCACAACTCCCATGATTCCACACTCAGTCACAGCGTCATCAAACTACGCCTTTGTCTCTTTGTTTGTTTTGAATACGTGCCCTCTAGCGGCGAAAAATTACATACTGTGCCTTTAACAGGAAAAGAAGGCGCTCAAATGTGCGTGTGTGTTCCGCGAGAAATGGTGTGGTCTATTCTAGCGCGTCATACACGTTTGAGCTTCCATGTTCATGTGCATTTGATGTGCACTTTTGTAATGATCACTCATTTATCGTTTACTTTTATCTGCTGTGTTATCGCGTTGCTATGGGTTGAGTCTTGATTCGGACTTGACTGACAGACTGGCGTTCTGACACCGCGAGCTTCATGCTTTCTAACCTTATCTTCACTTTATGTTGCAATTACTCTGCTTATTATACGTATAAAATACAAGAAGTTTATATCAAGTAGTCCTATATAATATATATATACATATACATATATTACTTTTACTCTCTGCACAACTCCGTGTACATTGGATTGATTTTAATGACTTTAATACTTGAAGTGTGCACCAAAAATACATTCGGGAATATACAAGTATCGGATCGGGACTCTGTATCGGCAGATACTCAATATTCAATTACTCAGATCAGATTGGGGGTACAAAAAACCTGATCGGGACATCCCTAATATACAGTATATATATATATATACTGTATATTTGTGTGTGTGTGTGTGTGCTTAATGTGCTTAATGTGATTACCTCCGTTCTGTAGTCAGGTTGTCTGTTGGAAAAGCAAGGTACAAGTTACAGTGGCAGCTTTGTGAAAGAATGGTGCAGCGTAAAGTTATAATTAAAAAAATAATAATTATGAATTTGACCTGTTTTGAGAGTAGCCTGGTGTAACAGAGGAGGCACTTCTGCGCACCCCTGATGGAGGAAGCGAGGGTTTGGGAATTCTTATCGGGTCTTCTGGTGGCTCCACTGCAGGGAGTCTGATAAAAGCAAACGAAATAAAAGCAAATGAAAACATCCCGAAAAATGTATGACAAATTTGATTTAGTTTTTTCTAGATGTACAAGAGAATATCAGTCTTTTTAAATAGTAAATTATACTACTAAATATTGTCATACTAAATGCACATGTGCAGTTATTTCTGTTTTATCTATAAAAGAGGAAATTAAAGGAAACCACTGTACCTTCTTGGCGGTTGGCCAGCCTACAGGAAAAAAAAATATTAGAGAAATACCATTTTACAGAACCATTTAAATGTTTAAAAGTTATTATGGTGTAGTATATACAAAAAAATCTAAATGAAACTTTGAAATTTCATTTATATTTCAAGCATGGAAGTTATTATTATGTTGTATGTTGTAATAATCATAGTAATAATAATCGTAGTAATAACAATATTCATTGTATATTATATATTGTATATTATTCATTGTATATTCATTCAAACAGTCATATAAATATTTATAAAACACACAATATAATATATACTTATATATTGTTATATATAATTATATATTTATTTATTAATATAGTTAATCATGATATATATTAATTTATTCTTAAAAATAATATATACTTAATTAATTAATGTTCAGTAAATGCAATTTTTTAATGTGAAAAAAAAGTCAAACATTACTAAGGCACATAGTGCCGAATTCTACTTCGAGGCAGGACAAAATAAACTTACTCTGTCAAGCGAGCATGTGCCTCTTCCACCTGTGAAGACACAATACAGTTTAAGGTTGTTAAAACATATAACCTGTAATTGCAATACAGTTTAGAATCAAAGCCTTCCCTTCAGACACTGCCTACATTATCTTTATCTTTGACACCAGATCATCTCAAAGCAATCTGAACTGCATTATTTCTCAATTATTATTTGCTAAAAGTGACCTGCTACAGCTGCAGGGTGGCTTCTGTCCAGAGCTCCTGGCTTTGTACTGCGGTCCACGGCAGGTGCTATAAGAGCACAGAACGGTAGAAACAACATATTGAAAAGGTGGATAAGTTCAACAACATCACACCCAGTTTATCTTTCACAAAAAATAGGAATACTTTCCTACCTGGGGATCTTTTTAGGGGCCGCTCTTCTCTCATAGGCAGTCCAACCTATCGATTATAATATAGAGTTTATTGCTAAGAAGTCTCAAAAAATGAAAATCAGAAATGAATAGGGACACATACTGTTTGGAAATATGAAGGACTCACACTTGGCCGCTCCACAGGAGGGAGAGCGGGTCCAGGGCCTGGGCGCTCTGGAGGGACAGGCGGTTGACTTCTGCCCACTCCACGTGTGCGGTTATTATCTGACAAAACAAGGAATCCTATCATTTTTCCAAAAGACTAAGACAACAGTAGGATGGAGGGGTGTCCAGTTCTGCGTACCAATATAATCACTGTTTTCCATGGGTTTTGCGGGACAGATCTGGGCTGTGTCTTCATTAGGCTCGGTTGGTGGAGGCTCATAGCTGTTGTCACTGTCTGACCCCTCCTCTGGGGACTCATAGTCTCCACCGCTAGCTTCACCCTCATCATTCGAATCCGGATTCTCATAGTCATCATCACTCTCCTTAAGGAGGAAAGAACACACGCGCTCTGCCAATCAGATGTGATACTGATCACTTCAAAACAGTTTCAAACACAAATACGAGACTTACAAACTCTTCAGAGTCCCACGCTTGATCCTCATGCTGCTCAACTGAAAATGGTAAGAGCAGACTTCTTCTAGACACTCTTTAAAAGTGTAATTTGTAGCATTGGATATATTGTATTTATATCATACCTGGTGGTTGTGGGTAGCTGGGAACTGGTGATGGCCTGTTACAAAACACTAAGGATAATTAGTTGTCTGCTGAAGAAAAGAAAAGAAAAGAAAAAAAGAGTTCCTCAAAAGACATTCTTCAAAATATCTTCTTTTGTGTTTCTGCAGAAGAAAATACGTTATTTAGGCTTGAGGGCGAGTAAATGATGACAGGATGTTAATATATGGGACAACAAACCTTTAAAAGTTCAACAAGAACATAGATGTGTTGTCTGGGTGACCACATAATAGTAGAGTCATGTAGTATACACTAACATTTAAAAGTTTGGGGTCAGTAGATTAACACTTCTATTGTGCAAGGATGCATTAAATTGATCAAAAATGACCGTTAAGATTTTTATAATGTTACAAGTAAATTTCTGTTTCAAATAAATGCTGTTCTTTTGAACTTTTTATTCATCAAACAATCTTAAAGAAAGGTTTCCACAAAAATATTAAGCAGCACAACCATTTTCAACATTGATAATAATAAGAAATATTTCTTGAGCAGCAAATTGGCATATTAGTATGCTTTCTGAAGGATCATGTGACACTGAAGACTTGAAGTGATGACTGCTAGAAATTCAGCTTTGCCATCACAGGAATAAATTACATTTTAAATGTATTCAAATAGAAAACTACTAAAATTGTAATTTCACAATATTACAGTATTGTTTTTACTGTTTTTGTTCAATAAATGCTGCCTTGGTAAGCATAAGAGACTTCTTTCTAAAACATTTAAAAAATCTTACTGACCCCAAACTTTGAATATTAGTGTACATAATATTTCATATATAACACAAGATTTGTGATGGTAGAGATGTACTGGCCTTATTGTTGGAATCGGTGGAAAGAATCTCCAATTCTTCTCTTTGTTGATTTCCTGACAAATTTTGGAGATAAGCCTAAAAATATTAGAAAACACCCATTTCAAATCCTCAAAGTGTAACTACCATTACTGGCACATTATTGATTAGTAGGCGTTTTAAGAAAAAGAACAGAATGTAATTATTGCTTTATGTACTGGCTGAGGGTTCAGCTCAAGCAGGATGTGGTAACAGAGCCATAATTTTCTGTCCCCGTTTCTGTGCACCCGACAATGCTTAATAAACTAACAACAATCACTTTATCACAAAGTCACTGTCATATCCCTAAAGCCAAATACGCTTTTGGGTAAAAATCAATAGCATCTGCTTATTTAAGTGTTATTGAGGTGTGGGCGTTTTCAACCATTTCACACCAAACATGCTCTGCAAAACAGCTTCTGCATCAACGCAATGGTTCCTGCCACATCTGCTTCTCTGCTTTATCTTTCCTGTGCAGTATTTCCTCTTATTGTCACTATATCATCGATGGTGTTCTTGCACATTTCTACCTGTTTATACACTTTTTACACTGTAAAATAATATGGCAACATGATGAGCTACAGTTGTTTTAAAAAGATTTTAAAGCACAGGAACTGTATTTTTAAAATAAATAAATAAAAAGTATTTGAATACTGTGGATATGATATATTATTCTACACTTTATGGCAAATCAATTCTAAAGTTATTTACGTCTACTTATTTATGTCTAAAGTACTCGTGAGATTTACCCAGTATAGACTAAAAAAAGAATGACAAATACACAGAATAAGCACAGAAAATACAATCGGTACTTACGGCGCATGAAGCTTAGGGAACTTTTGAAGGTCATTGTCAGACATACTCTGAAAAAAATGTATACAGACTGATTTTAAATTCATTGCCTGTACATCATAAGTACACTGCCAAGCCAAAAAAAATCGCCATTTGGAGTTAAATAAGCAAATACTGAAGAGTCTAGGATTGGATCGTTATTGCAGTGATTAATATGTTTCTGGCATGTTGTATGTTTTGCAACAATTCTTTTAACCCTAACTGATGCATAGTATAGCTTTTAATTTCTTAAACAGCCATGTTGGAAGATGCACCCATGCCCATATTCCAGGATGACAATGTCAAGATTCATAGGGCCCAAAAATTGTGAAATAATGTTTCAGTTAGCATGAGGAACAATTTTAACGTATGAATTTCATTGTCCTGAATGAATTGCTTTTTTTAATTTAGCTTAAAGCCCCGTTCACACTAAGAACGATAACGTTAACGTATAAAGATAACGATAAATATATAGTTCTAAAAATCGTTCTCAATATTAAAGAATAGCAGAGTCCACACCACACCTACAACGATAAAGACAAAGAGAAATTATATCGTTGGAATCACTTTCAAAACGATTTTTTTCCAGCTGATGAACGATAAAAAATTGACAGCCAATCAGAATCCATCCTGCTGTAACGAGCTCAAGAATTTAAAGCGGCAGACGCATGTAAGCTTAATAAACAGACGATATCGTTCGCTGGTGTGGACGCTAATATCGTTATATTTTTATAGTTATCGTTCTTGGTGTGAACGGGGCTTAACCCTTTTAAAAGTCTTAAGGATGTGCTGGAGTCGACTTTACAGAGTGGTTTGACTCTCCCATTGTCGATACAAGATCTCGGCCAAAAATGAATGCAACTCTTGATGGAAATAAATGTTTTGACGTTGCATAACATTGTTGAAACAATGCCGGAACGAATGCACAGTGTCATCAAAACTAAAGGCTGTCCAATGAAATATTCGAATGTGCAACTTTTGTTTTTGTTTTGTTTTTGTTTTTGGACAGGCAGTGTAAAGTCTACTCCAGCACATCCCAAAGACATTCAATGGGGTTTAGGTCAGGACTCTGTGATGTCCAATCTTTCACAGTTTGAGCCTGATGAATCTTGTCATTGTCATCCTGGACTATGTACATGGGTATGTCTTCCGACATGGTTGTTTGAGAAATAAAATGCTATGCACTGCATCAGATAGGGTTAGGGTTAAAAACATATTAATCACTGCAATAATGATTCAGTCCTTCAAAATCACTTGAAGGATCAGTTGAACATTCATATAAACACACAAACACATTTAGAACCTTTACTTTTTTCTTGATTTCTGACTGATTAGGAGTTGGTAGTTTAGAAATAGAAGTTAGGAGAATTAGGAGTTCTTGGTAGTTTTGAGAAGTTAGTAGTTTACGGTTAGTTTCTAATAACAGTGCTTCCTGAAATGCAGGATCAAGGAAAACAATGATACCACATTGAGTCAGACCACAGATATCTGTTTTGTAAAGGGACATTTTTGTCTGCGCTCCACAATGAATATGAATGTTTAACAAAATGTAATTAAAAGCTAAATATTTGTACAAATGTAAACGTTCTTAAAATCAAACACATTTTATTCAGATTACCACCAAATGCATAGGGCCAAAAATAGGCCTATACTAAATTATGACATTAATTATGACAAAATGATGACATGCTGAAAATGGTCAATTCTGGTTTCTAAATGCCTCTTGAATTTTTATGTACCCTCCCCCTTTCCTGTCTGTCTGTGATCAGAACAGACCTGTGACCCACCAAAACTGCTGGACTCAAATTTTAAAGGGGTACATACCAGGAACCTTTGGCCATTGATGTTACACCGTGTCACGACCTTATCACACCCAGTTAGATTCCTCTAAAGATAATGAAAAAGAAAGTATGTCAGTTGAATATACAGGCTCACAGACATAACCATATCTCCTACATAAACAACATAATGTAATATTAAATAACATTAAATATCAAACATAGGTCTGTAGAAGTACATTCAGTAATGCTACTTCATAACAAATATTTCTCATTTATCAGTTCTAAACAGTATCAGATTCGTAACTATATGTGCTAAACATCTATAAAAGAACCATTTTAATAATACATGGATTACAACAGATATGTTTTCAATTTCACTATATATTTTACATTGAAAGATGGAAAGAGAAAGCAACTTACTTTCTTCAGAAAGTCTGCTAACCGTTGCGAATCCCAGCTCAAAACCTCCGATTTGGATGGAATACTATCAGAACTCATTATTCCAAACGCACTACACTTACTTATGAATATCAAATCCCAGATACCGTCAAGCATTGAAAAAAATGTTGCCACTCTCACATTGAGTTCACACTGTGCCTGACACTTTGTATACTGAGAACACGAGGAGACTGGTGTCAAATCAAAAAAAAGAAAAAAAAAAGAAATCAAATCAAAAGAGATAATACTTTAGTGACAGAATCACCCAGTTTCAAACGTAGAAGCGGGAGAATTGCTCAAAATTCTACCATTTTCAAAAATAACTAAAAAGCCCAACACCCCGGGAATGCCTGAGCACAGTATAAAAAGAAAGAATGACATCCACTTCCCCATAGACTTCCCGATAACTATAAAGATAACGATAAAGATATAGTTCTAAAAATCGTTCTCAATATTAAAGAATAGCAGAGTCCACACCACACCTACAACGATAAAGACAAAGAGAAATTATATCGTTGGAATCACTTTCAAAACGATTTTTTTCCAGCTGATGAACGACAAAAAATTGACAGCCAATCAGAATCCATCCTGCTGTAACGAGCTCAAGAATTTAAAGCGGCAGACGCATGTAAGCTTAATAAACAGACGATATCGTTCGCTGGTGTGGACGCTAATATCGTTATATTTTTATAGTTATCGTTCTTGGTGTGAACGGGGCTTAACCCTTTTAAAAGTCTTAAGGATGTGCTGGAGTCGACTTTACAGAGTGGTTTGACTCTCCCATTGTCGATACAAGATCTCGGCCAAAAATGAATGCAACTCTTGATGGAAATAAATGTTTTGACGTTGCATAACATTGTTGAAACAATGCCGGAACGAATGCACAGTGTCATCAAAACTAAAGGCTGTCCAATGAAATATTCGAATGTGCAACTTTTGTTTTTGTTTTGTTTTTGTTTTTGGACAGGCAGTGTAAAGTCTACTCCAGCACATCCCAAAGACATTCAATGGGGTTTAGGTCAGGACTCTGTGATGTCCAATCTTTCACAGTTTGAGCCTGATGAATCTTGTCATTGTCATCCTGGACTATGTACATGGGTATGTCTTCCGACATGGTTGTTTGAGAAATAAAATGCTATGCACTGCATCAGATAGGGTTAGGGTTAAAAACATATTAATCACTGCAATAATGATTCAGTCCTTCAAAATCACTTGAAGGATCAGTTGAACATTCATATAAACACACAAACACATTTAGAACCTTTACTTTTTTCTTGATTTCTGACTGATTAGGAGTTGGTAGTTTAGAAATAGAAGTTAGGAGAATTAGGAGTTCTTGGTAGTTTTGAGAAGTTAGTAGTTTACGGTTAGTTTCTAATAACAGTGCTTCCTGAAATGCAGGATCAAGGAAAACAATGATACCACATTGAGTCAGACCACAGATATCTGTTTTGTAAAGGGACATTTTTGTCTGCGCTCCACAATGAATATGAATGTTTAACAAAATGTAATTAAAAGCTAAATATTTGTACAAATGTAAACGTTCTTAAAATCAAACACATTTTATTCAGATTACCACCAAATGCATAGGGCCAAAAATAGGCCTATACTAAATTATGACATTAATTATGACAAAATGATGACATGCTGAAAATGGTCAATTCTGGTTTCTAAATGCCTCTTGAATTTTTATGTACCCTCCCCCTTTCCTGTCTGTCTGTGATCAGAACAGACCTGTGACCCACCAAAACTGCTGGACTCAAATTTTAAAGGGGTACATACCAGGAACCTTTGGCCATTGATGTTACACCGTGTCACGACCTTATCACACCCAGTTAGATTCCTCTAAAGATAATGAAAAAGAAAGTATGTCAGTTGAATATACAGGCTCACAGACATAACCATATCTCCTACATAAACAACATAATGTAATATTAAATAACATTAAATATCAAACATAGGTCTGTAGAAGTACATTCAGTAATGCTACTTCATAACAAATATTTCTCATTTATCAGTTCTAAACAGTATCAGATTCGTAACTATATGTGCTAAACATCTATAAAAGAACCATTTTAATAATACATGGATTACAACAGATATGTTTTCAATTTCACTATATATTTTACATTGAAAGATGGAAAGAGAAAGCAACTTACTTTCTTCAGAAAGTCTGCTAACCGTTGCGAATCCCAGCTCAAAACCTCCGATTTGGATGGAATACTATCAGAACTCATTATTCCAAACGCACTACACTTACTTATGAATATCAAATCCCAGATACCGTCAAGCATTGAAAAAAATGTTGCCACTCTCACATTTTCACACTGTGCCTGACACTTTGTATACTGAGAACACGAGGAGACTGGTGTCAAATCAAAAAAAAGAAGAAAAAAAAGAAATCAAATCAAAAGAGATAATACTTTAGTGACAGAATCACCCAGTTTCAAATGTAGAAGCGGGAGAATTGCTCAAAATTCTACCATTTTCAAAAATAACTAAAAAGCCCAACACCCCGGGAATGCCTGAGCACAGTATAAAAAGAAAGAATGACATCCACTTCCCCATAGACTTCCTGTTAATGATTATTGTGACAAACAGGGGAAGTACAGCCCCTTCATGAAAAAAAGAAGTTATTTCTTAACTTATTATAATTCATCTTCGACCCCTCAGACAGATATAGACTATAAGCACTGGACATTATGAACTACTGGACTCAAGCTTATGTTCATTTTAGTATTTGGTAAGATCCTGGACACACAATGCAAGTTTAAAACTCCATTATTATGTTTTAATTATTTGCCTCATTATCTACATCTTGCCAGTTCCACGTCATGTGATTCTTAAATTGTGGTTTTGAATTTTGATAAACACAAGCAATGGGCTATCATGAAGGCTTTCTTTGGGAAAATAATTTATAAAATAACATTTAGACGTTTACAACATAAATCATATGAATATATACGCATATACCAAAGCTGTAATTTTATTACAGCCATTTTTTAGTTTTATCTTTTAGTTCAGAGCTTTATTTGCAAGTAGTTGATGCTTTCCAGGTTATATATTTTGCTTATTTAAATATAGATTTAACATTTGAATTTAACATTTAAAGACGTAAGAGCTATTTTTATCACTTTTATTTAACTTCATTTTAACTGTTTTCTTAAAGTAAACTTGGTTAAATTGTACAATTTTTTTTCTGTATTTTAAAACTAGCACCCAAATGATAGTATTATGGGAATTATGCAGTTATTTACCATCTAAGAACCACATTTGCAAAAGAAACTAATCAAAAGTCAGATTGTGTGAATGATTGTGGATCGTGACCTGCAACACGGGTGGCTGGTTCAGTCCCAGAACTGTTCGCATTTAACACCCACAACTGGAAACTATGAGTTTCAAGCTTTCAGTTGCTCCTGTTGTAGGGGTTAGTTCGTGGAAATATCTCGGTTAATGTGCCTGCATCACTGAACATCCACTTTGATGTAGCTGTAAAGTGTATTTGATTCGCAAAGCTGTAAACGGATGTTCAGATATTATTATCATATTACATTTAATTGATGTCATACACCAAAATACAATTCCCCTGCCTTGTCAGTTATTTCCATTTCCTGGCTGCTTACAAAGTAGAAGGTGGTTCAGTGGGTGTATTAAAATCTGTTTTGAGGGCAAAGTCAGCGGTTTTGATTCAGGGTAATGTCATCCAGTTGTTTATATGTCAATAATGTTTTAAGGAGCTCCCACACTGAATTCTGTTGTAACATTACTTGGTCTTTATTTTAGTGGAAACTATCGTTAGGCTACACACGCTAGACACACTAAAACCCCTCTTTTCTTCTTTATTGCTCATTTTAAATGCAATCACTTGAGCATTTTGTCACTGATGCTTAGGATTGTTTATTACTCTCAATGGCTACACGTTTGTTTCTGGAGATCACAACCCTATCATTGATGCTCAATTTTTCCTCACTTTTGATACAACAGACACATTATATTTCCTCTTTATCTATGCACAATGGAAATAGCATTTGTAGGCTAATGAAAGGACAGAACCCTCTGGCACCCGTGTGTCTGTCAGTGTGTACAGCTGAGCCACTTCCCTTTACAAATGAACATTTTGGCTGGTCTTTTTGTTGGAATGTTTATGTTGTGAATTGAAATTTTTAATCGACAAGGTCTATGCGGAATTATTTAGAATTGTAGGTGCTGACTTTTGATTTATTTCATTGTGTTGATTATTTTGCCGGATGTACATTTTCATTTGCCATAGTAAATTTATGGGAGCCAATAGCACCACCAGGTGGTGATGTACTATATAAATCAATAGCAGCTAAAGCTTTTCCATTACTTTAGTTTTGGTAATTAGTCAAGTTAGAAATGCTTAATTATTGAATTAAGTTGTCATTATATGTGATGTGTGCTTATGTAAAGTAAATAAAACTTCTGTAACATGTCATAAAAAAACTAATAAATCCATATTGTAAGTTTCTATTTACATACACACATGCACAAAGTAATCTTTAGTTCTTTATTATGGCCATAGTTAGTATTGTATTGTACTTTAATACACTGGAAAACTTAGTCAATGTTTTAATGTAAAATAACCACAAATTACAATCTATCAGTCTCCTTATAATAATAATAATAATAAAAAAAAAGCTCTATAATTATAACTTTAACAGGTTTTCCATTTCTTGTCAGCCCCACATCCACAGAGACGCTGGGGAATAGAAGCATCAAGTCTTGAGGTTATATTGTTTTAATTTGAACCTTTTCGGTTTAATTGTTTGGAAGGTATAAGATGGTAACTTCAGACACAACTCATAAAACATTTATGCATATGCAGCCCTATTTACACTTTATAACAAAAACTTCCTTCATAACAAGGAGCTCAATTTAGATTGACAGAGTTATGCTGATGTTCTATAATCAAGGGCCAAGAACAGGTTACCCACCACATGTGTTGAATCAGGTGTTTAACAGAATGCGCGATAAAAAGCTGTGTGGTCCTGTAAAGCAATAATGAAAAAATTTTCATACAGTTCAGGGATACCTATTCACAGAAGGCCTTGGTGAGCAAACTTTTAAAATGAGTGATCAGTGGCCTTTTTTGGAGGATCCAAAACCTGAGAATCCCATCACAGCAGCCATTTCATCATCATCTTCAAAGTTGAGATCTTCTTCTGCCTTTCTTTTCTTTTCCTTTTGCTTTTCTTTTCTGTAGGCTTTCGCTTTCTCCTCCTTAACAACAGAATGAAAAAATTAGGATAGGTTATGAACTCTTGAGTATTGATATGCTCTTGCCAGAACAAAGGAAAATTCTTCAAGGGATAGTTCACCCAAAAATGATCATTTGCTGCTTACACAACCTCAGGACATCCAAAATGTAGGTGAATTTTTTCTTCAATAGAATAGTAAAGATGATTTTTAGCTGAAACCATGGTCCTTGGTGATTCATAAATACAAGTCAGAGACTACCAGCACTTAAGAGTTAAACAACAAAAAAAAGCATATACAGTTATGGTCAATTTTAAATACACTAATGAAAAAATTTTCATACAGTTCAGGGATACCTATTCACAGAAGGCCTTGGTGAGCAAACTTTTAAAATGAGTGATCAGTGGCCTTTTTTGGAGGATCCAAAACCTGAGAATCCCATCACAGCAGCCATTTCATCATCATCTTCAAAGTTGAGATCTTCTTCTGCCTTTCTTTTCTTTTCCTTTTGCTTTTCTTTTCTGTAGGCTTTCGCTTTCTCCTCCTTAACAACAGAATGAAAAAATTAGGATAGGTTATGAACTCTTGAGTATTGATATGCTCTTGCCAGAACAAAGGAAAATTCTTCAAGGGATAGTTCACCCAAAAATGATCATTTGCTGCTTACACAACCTCAGGACATCCAAAATGTAGGTGAATTTTTTCTTCAATAGAATAGTAAAGATGATTTTTAGCTGAAACCATGGTCCTTGGTGATTCATAAATACAAGTCAGAGACTACCAGCACTTAAGAGTTAAACAAAAAAAAAAGCATATACAGTTATGGTCAAAATTTTAAATACATTTTGGAGTATCTGCAAAATTTTAATTATTTTACCAAAATTAGAGGGATACAAAATGTGTTTATTCTGACCTGAATAAGATATACAGGCAAGACAAAATTAATACCCGTAGGTTAGTGCTGGGCGGTATGACCAAAAATGTATATCACGGTATTTTTCAAAATTATACCGGTTTCACGGTACATGACAGTATTTTT
>NW_015652998.1:3486685-3487927 GCF_001515625.1 Sinocyclocheilus rhinocerous | reverse complement strand
GTCTTAGTACACGATATAACTACAGAATTGTCAAGTTTTAAATAGGAAAAATATCTAAACTCTTTGGTCATTTTTGAGCGAGATGCTAACGGTCTAATCAGATTCAATGATCTATGCTAAGCTAAAAGTGCTACCGCCAGACCTGGAGATCGGCTGAATGGATTCGAAAACGGTAAAACTCAACTGTTTAACTCTAGGGGAGTTGGAAAATGAGCCTATTTTCAAAAATAGTGGCGTGTTCCTTTAAGATTTGGATTTTACATAACACATGCACTGGTCATCACAAAAATTATATAGTTTTATTCACAATTTCACAATTGTGAGTTAAGAGGCACTGGTTTTGCATGTCACACTTATTTAAAGGTGCAGTAGGAGATCTTGGAAAATGCTAACTGTGAGAAATCTTTAAAAGTACTACAATACCAGGAAGGAAGATCGAGTTGTTGATGTTTGTCTGCCATTGTCGCTCTGTCTGCACAGTGTGTGTGAACGCGCTGATGACGTATCCTGTCTGTGCGAACCCGGTGGGCAGAGGTATGATAATACATACGTTGACAGGCAGGTAGGAAAACATATTAAAAAGCTCGGACCGAGCGTTTTGATTGGACGAACATTTCTTGGTCCTATGCCTTCCACAGAATATATAAATACAGACAAATACATTTAGACCACTTAACTTAATGATTGCTATGGGGATGTGAAGAGACTTTCAACCAGCATAACAAAAAAATGTTTCTGAAGACAATCACCTATTGCACCTTTAACACTTATTTGCATGTCACCTGTCCGTAAATGAACCTCAATTTCAAGACTGACCTCCTCTCGCAACTCCTTCATTCTTTCCTCAAAATCATACTCCTTCTGCTTTTCCTCCAGTTTTTTCTTGTTTACTTCAAAACGTTTTTTAACTTGATCCAATGAAGAGCGCTCCACTCGCATGGACATTCCCAGGTTTCTCTGATCTGTGTAATGGCAAAATTAATGTTTTAAATTAGAAAATGCTACTTGCCAAGTGTGCTTATAATATATTTGACTTTTCTATATAAATACAACTGCTAGATACTGAATTAAAAGTAACAAGTGCAGAATAATACAAATGAACAAAAATAATAAAAAATAGATAAGTATATATACAAAGAGCACTTATATACACATAGTATAAACATTCATTTAAATATCACATATAAGGATTTGTACAAATAAGAGTGTAAAAATATGAATATACGCTACATGTGTTCCATA
>NW_015652998.1:3470967-3486525 GCF_001515625.1 Sinocyclocheilus rhinocerous | reverse complement strand
AATAATAATAATAATAATAATAATAATAATATGTAACATGAATATGTTACATAAAATAAAATAAAAGAACAAAGGCCGCAATACTTACGTTTTTTACCATTGATATGATCCAAGAAATTGATGGAATCTTTTACTACACAATCACAGACATTGCAGTAATACCTGGGAGGAAGGAAATGCATAATTATATCCACAGAAATCGTGCAATGCCCTGAAAAATTGTCAGCCAAAAAAAAACAAAAACACTATCACAATTTTTTGATCAATATCGCGATTTCATTTTGACTTTTGATCACCATTTTGACATAATATTTGCTTACACTTTACACTCATAAATGCATTTTGGTTTTATGAATTTTAATCTCAAACATATTTACAAAGGAAACCAGGAAAGCTTTATCAAAAAAGATGTTGACTATCAGCTAAAGTAGTAGTTGCGGCTTTATTGACAATAGTTGCGGACACAATATCTTCGCATAAATCGTGCTTTCTGCAGTTTAGAAATCACGCATGTTCACATTGTGATTTCATAACGATTTGGATTAATCGCACAGTCCACTCTCTTGTTCATAAACTCATACTGCTGAAGTCAAAGTACAGTCATTGCATAACAGATACCCACCCTCCCATCTCAGCCTGTGGTGTGGTCTTTGTGATGACGAGAGTCTTCCCCAGTTTTGACTCCAGATCCACTTTATAATCCCTGTGGCGGAGAAGCTCCCGCTTGACTGGGGGCACAGGCTTGCCTGGAGAACGAAAAAGATGGATAACATAGGAAATACTGCTTTAAATTATTTACTTGGATGAACTATTGTCAGCAACTATGATTATTTGACCCTACACGTGACATTCTCATATAAAATTTTTCTCTCTCTCTTCCGTGAGTCGTTTCTGGGCCAGCTGTTCATATTCATCTTTGTCCCATTTACGACGAAAATCATTCTTGGACTACAAAAACAAAGAGATACTATTATAAACATGTTAAACAAATGAATCACATCAGCTGTATTTAGAAATCTGCTGAAACTGCATAGAAAAGCATGTGCACATTAATAAACTTTTATTATAAACTTTTATGATCAATATCTGATCATATTGATAGTTCAACAAGGCTGTCGGCCAACAATACTAGAGATACCAGATTGCAAAACGTCTCATAGTTAAAATATATCCGTTTTCTTGTTTTTGTAACGTACACGACAACAAAGACAAAACCATCTGTCGTCACACGCTCAGCCAGTTTTTCTTTTTCCCCGGCTACCACGACGTCTACACTTTTTAAAGGAAGAAATTAAGAACAGCTTTCGTTCATAAATAATGGTAAAAGAAAACGGATAGACTAAAATTCTAAACAAAGAAACTATTCGAAATAAATCTTAACGCAAATTTCTTACCGCACTGCCAGACGCCATTTTGCTACCGTGATGCCGTAAAGCGTATTGCTGTCGTAAACCAGTGCAGTCGCTTCAAATTTAAAAAGTGATCAAACCAAAGCCGCTCTCTGACCAGTTTTGACTCCAGATCCACTTTATAATCCCTGTGGCGGAGAAGCTCCCGCTTGACTGGGGGCACAGGCTTGCCTGGAGAACGAAAAAGATGGATAACATAGGAAATACTGCTTTAAATTATTTACTTGGATGAACTATTGTCAGCAACTATGATTATTTGACCCTACACGTGACATTCTCATATAAAATATAATGAATGTGTTCTTTCACTAAAGCTTATAAACACTATTCGAAATAAATCTGCAAGCAAATTTCTTACCGCACTGCCAGACGCCATTTTGCTTCCGTGATGCCGTAAAGCGTATTGCTGTCGTAAACCAGTGCAGTCGCTTCAAATTTAAAAAGTGATCAAACCAAAGCCGCTCTCTGACCATGAATATATATATATTTTTTTAATTAAATTAAACACAATATTAACTGGACAAAACACGTTTCATATTTTTACGTTTAACGCGATTTTCACGAATAGTTTTGACTTTCATAGCTGTTTTATTGTTTACATTTTGCTGAATAGAATAAATAGGGCTGTTTAATGACAGATTCCACTGTATACCCAATAACATCTGTCCGTTATTTTTGTTGCCAAGACCACAAATAATGTATCTAAACCACCGATCTATAATAGAGATAATAGATAATAATAGATCAGTGGTCTAAACAGAGAAATATTTACTGGAGACACTAGAAACTCTGACAGCTACAACAGACACAAGCTAGACATTTTCAGGTCAAAATAAAAGCGCAATCCTTTCCTTTCACACGAACGCGTTATCACAATAGTATCTTATTTTATTATTTAATTTTATACAATTTTCTGCTTATTTTTTTTTTATGATTAGTGGCCTTACCTGTCTCATTTGTACAGCCCCGCCCCTGTTACACCTGCCGCTGATAAAAAGCTTTGTCAAACGCTATGTGTTGTGTGGCTGTAGCCAAAATCATGACAACACGCATAGAAAGCCTTCTTCAAAGCCCCTTTGAGTCTCGGTAGTATGTTTTTAAAATTCATTTTATTGGTTTAAAATAACCTATAGTAACGTATTGCTGTAGCTTGTCTTTTGTTTTGTATTTTAGAGGTCTGCCTCTTCATTTGAGGCCAACAGCCCAGGACTTCAATACTAAAACACACTCTCTCCCATGCAGCCCAGAACCTTGGCTTCTACCAGGCTGCAGTTCAGTGTACGATAGTCTTGTCAGGTAAATATCTCTGTTGATTGAGGAGCAACAAGATGCGTTTTTCTTTTTGCTATAGGTTGTAAGCTTGATATTGATTTGTGAACTGTGGAATCCACTTCCCAGCTGCTCTAAAACCCCACAGTCAACTTCACATAATGGAGAAAAGACTTCTGCTGTTCAGAAGCCTCGCAGGTCTGTTCTTGTTCAATGTCTTTTGATTGCATATTTTATGTTTTAGTGTAAAAGTTTTGTATGAGACATTTTAGAAGTTAAGAAGTCATTTAAAGAGGCCTTTAACACTTTAAATTGTTGCTACTCTGATCAGGTCATCCATTCTTGAGCGGTGCATCCTGAAGATGTCTACAGCTAGTGTTGCTGTTGGAACGGAAGACATTGATGGGATCAAGAGGTCTCTTAGTACAGTTATTAAAGTGAAAATAAGCAGTATATATTAACAGTAGTGTGTGTGTATATATAAACAGTATGTGTGTGTATATATGACATTCTATTAAGTATGAAATGCTTTTAAGTTATATATTTTTAAATAGAACTTCTATTTTTTTTTAAATAATATATTAAATTTATTTATTTAATGTGTATTGCTTTCATTATTAATAAATATATGTTTGTACTTATTTGGCCTTCTTGGGCCAGCTGATTAAATGACACTTGTTTTGTAGGTCACCGTCAGGGCGACAGTGGTGCCCACTCAATGCTGACCCGTCACAATTCGAGACTAATGAGGCAGTTTTGAAGCGTAGACAAAAACAGATTCAGTATGGAAAGAACACGTGTGGCTACCAGAACTATGTTCAGCAGGTTCCAAAGTGAGAATTGGTGAACGTTATTAAATTGCTAACAACTGTTAATTTAAAAAAAAAATTAATGTTCGCCTGGTTGTATTGAAACATTTTGGGGTATTATATTTTCTAACTGTTCAGATGTCTGCGCGTGCCTGGGATTCACCCTTCCACTCCAAACAAATGCCGCAAATATAGCCGCAGATCTTGGGACATGCAAGTCCGTCTCTGGCGGAGAGCGCTTCATGCATGGGACCCGCTATCTGCTTCCCAGAAAGACACGGAGGGACAAGACCCAGTTGATCAATTGTAAGTCTTCAAAGACAATTTTGTCTTTGCAGTAGTTCTATTAATTTGCTAAATTAAAACACTCCTAGGCAGAGCTTGCTTGAGAAGATGAATACAGAGCTGTGCGACGGTGGTGAAAAGGAGGGCACAAAGTGGGAAATGGTGCCGGATTCCATGTCGTCCATTATTTCACAACCTTCTGAGTTGTCAACTGATGGTCCTTGGCTGTATTCTAATGCTACTCAGGTCAGACCTAAATATTGAGTGAATGGTTGTTTGAAGTGGTATATTTGCTGAAGACACTACACAAAATTGGATCAATGTTTAAGTTTGCTGCACCTTTTTTTTGCAAGTGTAGCAAGTCAAAGCATTTATTGTATGCATACAGAACATTGGCATGCCATGCACTGCAGCAATAATGAGTAGAATGCTGTTCTGAACACCGCCAATGTCCTTATCTTGTAAAGTACAGTGCATGGTTTCAGTGCTAACTAGATTCTTCTGTCCAGGTTGGAGTCCCATGTCACCAGGGCCAAATCTCTCGGCCTGGATTGGGCTACACCTTCAGCAGTCACCTAACGGCACAGGAGAACGTCCTAGGATGGTTGCGATTTCTCCTTGAGACTGACCGCAACCAAACCCAGGTGCCTTTGCTGCATGAAGAGCCTTTCTGGAGATTTATGTAGTGTCTCGTCAAATCATGCGACTGGTCTGCACAGATCAGGTGCTAATCTTATTCTCCAGCTGTATTTGAATTACACTTGGATCACTGTCTACTAGTTTAGTATGCTTTGTATTTTGTTATCAAGGCATCCTCTTCAAATGAATGTTTCAATATTGTACACTTTCTTACTACTGTACACCTGTTATTACTACTTTTGTTTTCTTTTTCTTTCCCTTCAAAAGCACAGGTTCTGTTCGTTTTGTTCTGTTCTTAACACTTTCCCTCCTGTTTGTCACGTCACTGTTTTTCTAAAAACAGGAAGTTCAGAAGTTTTATTTTTGTGTGGACCTCTATGAATGGGGGGGGGAACTAATAAAGATGTGGACTTGCTATAGCTGACTCTGCATATCATTTAAATAGTTGTGTTTCACTTTCTTTGTATGCTTTTTACATTTTGGTGTTTATTTTAATGTACATTTTATCCTGAAAATAAACACTAAATTAGAAATGTTCACACAAATATGGGAAAATACTTTCAGAATTCACTACAATTCCCATGATTCCGAGTGTCGTATCTCAGGATCGGCTCAGTCCAAAGAGAGTCGAGTGCCCTCACTGAACTGTATTGTTTGACACTTCCGAGTTTGTTGTTCATCTATTCACCTCCTAATTTTGCTCCCATCTACCAATTCCCGTACAACACCTTCCACGCGTTTGTCTGAAGACGGTTATAAGATGAAACTGAGACCGTATATGCCCTGAACGTTATTTACAAATTCCTCCATAGAAGGGACACACTTATTTTTCCCTAGTGGGCGACGCTGAGAATACAGTCTGTATCGACCAAGCGTGCAATTGCAGACCAATCCTCAATTTTACACGATCCTTTAAATCATTTCTGTCGGTCTTCGCTTACGATTCAGCGTGTTATTTCAACGGTATGTTTTTGTTAAGCAGAACAGTCGGGAATTGTATACGGATTTATTTTCTAGGCCAAAGCGAGGACAGTGTATTAGACAGCAAGCCGACCTGCATTAGCTTGTTGTACCGAATCGGCTGAATCTCTCGGTTGAGAGCAACATTCAAGGCCTGGGGTTTTATCGACCACTCTCGGTTGATACAAGGTAAGCCATTATCGTCGAAAATCATCAGTGTATTTTCGTTTAAATGCTGTGTTATTCATAACGTATGTAGTTTCCCTGCAGTCAAGCTCATTGTGCATGGCTTAACAGCTAGAAATTGGTTCGTGGGGCAGAATTGCTTTTCATAAACGTGTGTAAACAAATCTGCAGCACAAGGCAGGGATGCAGTAATTTGCTTTTGCAGACTGGCGAACGGAACGGTGCTGTATGTGACGGAAAGATTTGAAATCTTTATTTCTTTAATAGGCCTGTTTACTGCACCGCGTCAGCTATAGCCCGGGTCGGCTGTTCCTGATTGGCTTGTCATACAGTCTGTTATTTTTAATTATATAATAAATCGCGATTTATTAAAAGCTAAATATAGAATCGGAGTTTTGGGTTTTGGTGTGTTACATCCTAACGTAATCTGCAAAATCGCGCAAACTGCAAACAGAGCACAACCGGTGAACGCGATATAAAACCGCTTTCGGCTTCCTAAAGCCGACCAGTGCTTATTTATGGATTCTATTCATTCGGCGTGCAAAAATCAATATACTCTTAATGTGTATGCATGCTTAGAATGGCTAAACTTGACTAATGCCCCGTGCAAACCTTACGCGCACGCTTTAGAAATGCAACCCAGTGAGTGGCCTACCCCGACCTTCAGCACGATTGTATTTGATTTAACTTATAGGTGTCGATGCGATCGGGACATATGTATATATAATATATATATATATATATAATTATCTCAGAAAATGATTTGAATTGTAGACGAAGAATATGCTGTACTACATGTCACGCTTAATGTGCTTATAATGGAGATGACAGGCAGGCAGGCTCCCCCTCCCCCCTCCATCAGCGCGTTACCAAGGCAACGGCGGAACCGAACCCGAATCTACTCGTGACCGCCATGATACGTCATTACTAGATTCTTCACCTAAATTAATGAATTGGGGTGTACTTCACTTACTAAATCATAGGTTTTCACTCTTTCGGATACCACGGACCTCTATATTTGTTCATTCATCTTGTTCGAGTGACCCCCAAATCCTATATATAACTACATATAATGTATAACTACTTTAGTTACTATTATTTAGTTGCTTTCCTACTAATTTTTTTTAAATTATTTAATCCTATTTTATTACTTTTATTCTTTATTTATTGTTTTTCTCTAAACTTTCCACAGGCCCCCAGCACTCTTTTGTGGCCCCCTGTAAACCCTTGAGTTAAGAAAAGTGCACTAGCATACATCAATAGTCACGTTGGACGACGATGTGTCCCTGAGCACAGACAGGGAAGGATGTGTTCGTAGGAGTTCCCACAGTGGCATCAGGCCAGCGGAACAGCCGGTTCCTTGACTGTGCCGCTCTCCCAGACACCTGTCACCAAGCAGTCCCTATTCATGTGTGCTGTAATGGAAGACCACTAGCAGACTGGGCCTGTGCCCTGCAGGGTTACAGTCCTTAGTGGGGTTTGGAAAGCGAGAACTTCAGTCGCTTTCTCTAATTAAACCATAATCTGAGGATACTTCAAAAGAGAAATAAACAACAAGAAGTTTAAAGCACAAGAATATTGAAATATTAAGTAGAATTTGGTCACATTCTGTTCATGTAAGATCATAAACACATTAACCTTATTACAAAAAATGAATTGCCAGATTAAGCCAGTTTCTAGAAATCTTTGGAGAAAAATCCTGTTCTTTTGTTTATTTTGGGGTTTTGCGAGCCTGCTTTCCAGTGTTTTTTGTCGGTACTTTGAATACATGCAAGTCAGTCACCTGAAATTCCGTGTTTGTTTCAGTGTAAAAGTATGATGTCAGCAATTTTGGAGTATAGCATTTATTAATCAAAGGGAATTTTATATGTTCGCTGTAGGCAGTGCATAGTTAATAAACACTGCTCTCATGCCTGCTTTATAGAGAGTATTGTTTGTACTATGAAAGTAGTGGAGGTGAAATTATCGTTTTTTTTTTCCACTTTATGCAGGATTGTGTTTAATGATTTTTCAGAATGGAGATGGCGAGTGCTGTTTGATCCTTCCTTTTAGTATATTTTGTATTTGGTATAATTTTTTTTAAAGGAACACTCCACTATTTCTGAAAATAGGCTCATTTTCCAACTCCCCTAGAGTTAAACAGTTGAGTTTTACCGTTTTCGAATCCATTCAGCCGATCTCTGGGTCTGGCGGTAGCACTTTTAGCTGTAGCTTAGCATAGATCATTGAATCTGATTAGACCGTTAGCATCTCGCTCAAAAATGACCAAAGAGTTTCTATATTTTTCCTATTTAAAACTTGACAATTCTGTAGTTATATCGTGTACTAAGACCGACATGCTAAGCTACAGCTAAAAGTGCTACCGCCAGACCCGGAGATCGGCTGAATGGATTCGAAAACGGTAAAACTCAACTGTTTAACTCTAGGGAGAGTTGGAAAATGAGCCTATTTTCAAAAATAGTGGAGTGTTCCTTTAAATACTTAAACCAGTCAAAGATTCAGAAATAAAACCTGAAAGAATTAAGCAAAAAATTTTTTGTCCTCTTGCAAAGTTTAGTTACACAGGAATGACTGTTTTCAAGGATTTATAGTCTTCCTTGTAAACATGACAACTGTAGGGCTGCACCTTTTTGAATGGGACAGGAAATTAAAAAGCATTTTTTGTCGGAGCAAATCAGGAATAATGTGCAGTTTTGGTAATTGTATTCTTTTTTTTACAATTTCAGCAGCTAAGTAACTTAAGAGATTTGCACGAGAACCTGCTATTATTAAACATTTACCATTGACTTTTGTTTGTTTTGTTCCACCATTTTGTATTGTCCTGAATTTAGAAAAACCAAATGTGTCATTTAGTGTTCACGTGCATTTATTTAAAGGGGTCATATCATGAGAAATTAAATTTTTCTTGATCCTTTGAGTGAAAAGCATTCATGATAACATACTGTGACTCAAAAACAACTGAAAAGTCCAAAAAGACCATCTAAAGACCAAATAAAATATGGATGTTTTTATCATAAGAAATAATAAAACCTATTTTATATCTAATATTTTATTTGACTTCTTTTGTGTCCCAGGTGAAGACGTCATCATGGTTCCTGAGTGACATTGAGCGAGCAGTGTGTCCTGGATGTTTGGTGGACTGTGCTTCAGTTTTATCTAGTGCGCATCATCCTCTTTCCCCACCTTTCCTTCCTCCAATTTGCCATGCCATGGTTTCGTTAAATGTTAAACAACAACGTTGTTCCAGCATCAACAACAACCACTGGACAGCAAACTGGTAAAGCTTGTGTTATGGATCTCAGCACAGATTTGTTTCACTTTAGCATTTATCTGTCTCTTAAAGCAATAATTTTTCTCTTTACTTCTTTCAGTCTCTACTTCATCATCAGACCCCCGAAACCAGCCGGCCCATAGATGGATTGATGCCTGGTATGTAACTTTTCTCTTGAGTATCTGGAAATCAAGCATTGATTTATGAGTTTCATTACTGAAATTGTGAAAATAATGTACACATTAATGTTTTACCTTTCAGTAACAAAAAAAAAGACAATTGTACACTAAAGTACTTTAGCTTCTAAATTTGGAGTGCAGAGTTTCTCAGTTATTCTGAGTTTCAATTGAACATAAAATAATATGTATGGGGCATATCATGGGTTTTCTGAATAATAGCTGCTAGTTAAAAAAAATGCAAGGTAAACCATGTAATTACATAATTGAAACTTACACTACTGTTTAAAAGTTTGAACGAAATTAATACTTTATGTATTTTTTTTATTTCAAATAACTGCAGACCAACTTTTGAACAGCAGTGAATACAGGAAATCATTATTATGCAAATACGTATATTGTGTGCGCATGTTATATAATATGCATAAACATAAATATGCCCCCTTGGATAGTATACAGCATATACCATGCTGTAGTAGAAATGTCAAATGCTATAGATATTGCTTTACAAAAATGCTGTGAGAAAAATTTGAGTAACTATGAGTAACTGCTTTATGTTAATTGCACATTAGAGTGAAGAAACATGGAGTAATATGAGCGTACAGATTAGAACGTGTCCCAAACAAGTCAAGATTTGTTATTATGGTGTGTAATGTGACATGCACTTGTTTACAGTTGCTGAATAATGCCACTTGGACCAGTTTGGGTTCTTCTAGAACTATCTGTTTTATAATTTGTTACAATTTATCATTTGTAATAAATAATATTTTTGATTTGTGTCCAAATTTCAAATGCTGATGTATTTTTGTAGGCCAACCTGGAAGTTAGCATCACCCTGGTTCCTTCGACAAAAATTGATTTTTCCATTGTCTTTTGGATTATTGCAGAAAATAAGCTTTGTGACCAGCAACAGTATGATTCTTACATGTTTTGTTCATTATGATAATCTTCACAAATTAACCCAATGTTTATGAATCTTGAAGCCTAAATACAATCTCCAGAAGTAAAAAGTTGAAGTGAACTACACTATGGTCACATGATTTCAGTGTCACCACCATTGAGCTTCTGATGGCTCTTTCAGGCTTTATATAAAAAAAATCATAAAAATAAAAAATACAACTTTTTCCTTGATAGTTACCTCTTCATTTTGATTGTGCTTAATGCCCCTGACAACCTCTGTAGTCCCATTTAGCCACTTGTAAAAGTGAAAGTAAAAGCTTGTTGTAGAATAAAATGTAAAAATATCTTGAGCTTGTGTAAACCTCAGACCTCATTTCAGCCATTTAACCAAAAACTCGTTCCAAAAAAAACATTGACTTCAGGATTATGGAACCGAAAGTGCTAGAATGCTTGTTTCTGGGTTTGGACCTACAAAAACGACATAATACGCCCACCTCTAAAGTCTTCCAATATCTTCTAAATAACCACAGAAGGTTATTAACTCCTAAAACTCTGTCCGTCCTCTTTCAGAGAGCAGTTACTGGCAGCTCTGCCCTACTTCGAAGGCCAGTCTGCAGGGGGTGCTCAGCTCCAGCTTCCCCCCCGGCCCCGTGTCCCTGGGTCCTCCAGAAAGCCACCTGCCGGAGGGGGATGCCCTGAACCGTCCGCTCACCCCTAGCACCTCTGTGACGGACCTGTCTTTTCCCGGGCCTCCCCCTCCCCCCCCGCCACCCCCCAAACGCCACTGTCGTTCGCTGTCTGTACCAGAGGACCTTTCACGCTGCCGGTACACCTGGCGGCCGAGCGCCTCCAAGGTCTGGACACCAGTGAACCGCCGATGCCACAGTGGAGGGGGCGCGGGGGGGCCGTGTCCACTGCGTGCCCCCAGCTCCTCGCTCAACTCCTCGCTGCATTCTTCTTCCAGCCCCACATTTTTCAGTCTGGCCCTTTCCCCAGATTCCCCACTACCGTGGACTTTCCCCTGGGACCCGAGTGACGGTGCCGGAGGTGGTGCCTGCTGCTGCTTCTTCCCGTCGCCATCCTCATGCTCCTCCTCTCCCTCACCGCTCCACCCTCCGCCTCCACCGCAGAGGCGCTTCTCCCTCTCTCCCGTGCTCATCCGCGAAGCTGCTGCCCAGTTCTTGCCGCCACCTCCGGTGCCCCTGCAGATCACATCTCACCCTCCGGTGGTGCCCGCCTCGCCCTCGTCCGCCTGCAGCACTCCGTCTTCGGTGCGCCGTGCTCTTCCTCCTCAACTTCCACGGTGCCATTCTCAGCCCTGCGACCTGCTCCTGCTCAAACCTGGCCTAAAGCGCCGCAGGGACCCGGACAGACCATGTGCACGGCCGGTGCTAGATTTTGCCAAAATGACACAGGTATGCTCTTCCTTAACATTCTGAAGAAACAGTTACTACAGCTACTGTTATGAAAATATGTTATTTTGAAAGCATGAGCCTTTGAAATGGAAAAGGAAAGGAGGCAGTTGACAGTACAAAAAAGAAAAGGAGAGATTATAAAATATGGTATGAAAAATAGCATTCAAAGTAGGTCTGGGTATTGATACAGATTTCCTGATTCTGTTTCAGTTCAAACGTTTATCCAACTTCAGCTGCATACATACAGTTCACTCATAAAGCAATCCATATTGTATAATTGCAGAAAAAAATTTGTAGTTTTTAATTGAACATTGATGGAACAATACATTTTGTATAAAAGATAATCATGATAAAAGTAGTTTGTTGTTTAAAATTAATCAAAATTTTACACCTCTACCAAAGTTTGTACTATATTCTGTTTTGATAAATAAAAGAATTCACTTTCATTTAAAGGCGCACTAAGCGATTTTTGCGAAACAATGTTGATATTTGAAAGCACCAAAACAAACACGCCCATACCCCAACAGGACCTCGCCCCTATTTTGATAACTCCGCCCCACACGTACATACACAACCCTGGCAGCGACGATGGTGGAATCTGCTATGCCTGCCAGCCGCAGCATATTCAAGCAAAAGCCAACACAGAAAAGTTGTGTGAAAAGGCAAAATCAACATAATTCACTTATCAAGAAGAAACAAAGCAACCTCGGCGTCCGATTCTAGGCCTTCCTGCTCCTTGAGTTCTCTCCACTGCTGGAAGCTGCTCCGATATTTACACGGGTCCTACCTCTTGCCTGATCGTAACCCTTCATTTTAATGTTTTGTTTCTCTAAAATCTTCTTTTTTATCTGCCATCTCTCTCTATCTATAGTTGATCTGCTAATATCCATCTTGTGCACTCACTGAGCGCTCTCTTCTCCCTATCATTACTAGACACGCCCCTTACTGCTGATTGGCTGCGAGTTTGTTTTGGGACTCCGTCAGACACAGTGGTCAAAAGCGTTTTTTCAAAAATCACTTAGTGCACCTTGAAATGTTAATTAAAAAAATTTAAATATTTTGTATATTTGTAAGACTTTGAAATAGGGGTGTAACGATTCACTCGTTTTCTCGATGCATCGATTACAAACCGTGACGATGCAATGCATCGATCTTGAAACATGGATTTTTGAATCATGAATCGCCGATTTCGGACAGTAAACGCTAAGAATCGAATGAATCGCGATTTCTATAGCGATTCAATACTTTCAAAATATACACACATTAAATTACTACAAGCACGAATTAATGGAGACTTGAACAGTGTTCGTGCCTCGCATCCGACGACGACATTACCTGAGCAGTCGAAGGCTGCGCATTTATTACATGGATGGAGCAAAAATGTAAGTGTCTGAAGCATATGCACAGTTCCATTGAATGATAAATGTGTTTTAACGATGCCGTTCAACCGAGTGTACGAAAGAAACTGTTAAAATAACCACAGCATTAACAACAACCTTGAAATAAGAGGGCGAGGTTTATCTGATAATCAGATGCATGAAAGTAGCGTTCGTTGCTATAGCAAACAGACATCGGGATTCTGTGCAGAAAATTGAAATAATTGTTTGTAGTATATGAAACAATCATAAAATTGCCATTATGAAAAAATTAGCCTATAGATTACAAATGATTGATTATTGTCCAGCAGTGTATTTGATTTCTTATAGCAAATTCAAAGTAAGAGATAAGAAAATAATTCCTTGTAAAAATAATAATAATAGTACATACATGCAATACATACATAAAATTATTGTATTTGACATTTCTGTCACTTCTGAAATGATGGCTATGCCCCTGGAGTGACAAAATATTAACCGATACATAGTACTTTTAAAGCTCTTTTTTAAAAAATCTTGGCTTACATACATTTCTACATATGCCATGTCATGCCATAGCATCATTAAACTAGCATCTAACAATGGACAAAAGTGTGTTTTTTTCTCTCTAACCTATGGTTCTGTAACCATAAAGGCTGCTGTGTAATTTGCCCCTTGACTAAGCATTTAAAGAATTTAGGGGAAGCATTTAAATAATCCGGTGAATGCAGAATCGAATCGTTATAATCGAATCGAATTTAATTGTGAATCGAATCGAATCGTTCTTAATTTGCAAAAATCGTTCTTGAATCGAATCGAAAACCTATGAATCGTGAATCGAATCGATTTGCTGTCTACCCAAAGATTCACAGCCCTACTTTGAAAGCATCACACACAATTTGAAGGAGATCCCATAAAAAATTATAATTATTGGCTTTCATTATGGCTTTAGTAGTAACAATAAATTATTAAGTGTGATGTTTCATTATAAAAATGGTGATTATCTAAGGTGGACGCTCAGCTTATTATATTGACCATTTTAATCGAAAATGTCATGTCAACTATTGAAAAAGCCAGCCAGCTATTTATCAAGGTGTCAAATATTGTGCCTTTAGTTTTTTTTTTACCCCATCTACCATACTTTTACATATTCTTCCGTTATTAAAAATCTGTTTATTTAATTACCTTAAACAAAATTGAAGATTATCAAACCTTTGACTCAAAATATATTTGGCCATTTTAATGGTTCTTCATTTGATTCAAAAAACAATATTATTATTAGAATAGACTTTTCTGTGTTTCTGCCCATCAAAGATCTGCCAAATTTCCTTGTGCATAGAGAAACAAGGAGGTTTAGAAAAGTGTTGTAGTGAGTTTTTGTGTCATCTATTGATTTAAAATAAAATTTGACTTTTATTATTATTTCAAAAGTCCACCACATCTGAAAACTTTATCAAAGGGCATAAAAATGATCTTATAAACCTTATCAACCTGACTCTTGAAAATTAATTAGGTGCTGACATACACTACTGGTCAAAAGTTTGGGATCAGTAAGACTTGTAATGTTTTCTAAAAAGTCTCTTATGCTCATCAAGGCTGCATTTATTTGATCAAAAATACAGAAAAAACTGTTATTACAATATAAAATAATGGTTTCTATTTTAATATCCTTTAAAATATAATTTATTTTTGTGATGCAAAGGTGAATTTCCATCAGCCATTACTCCAGTATAAAGTGTCACATGATCCTTAAGAAATCATTCTAATATGCTGATTTATTATTAGAATTATCAATGTTGACAACAGTTGTGCTGCCAAATATTTTTTTTGCATAACGTTTTTCTATTTTAATATACATTAAAATCTAATTTATTTCTGTGATGCAAAGCTGAATTTCCATCAGCCATTACTCCAGTCTAAAGTGTCACATGATCCTTCAGAAATCATTCTAATATGCTGATTTATTATCAGTGCTGGAAACTGTTGTGCTGCTTAATATTTTTTTTTGGAACCTGTGATACTTTTTTTTCAGGATTCTTTGATGAATAAAAAGTTAAAATGAACAGCATTGATTCAAAATATAAATCTTTTCTAACAATATAAATATTTGCTATCACTTCTTAACAATTTAACACATCCTTGCTGAATAAAAGTTTTAATTTCTTTCAAAAAAAGAAAGAATAACAATTTACTGACCCCAAACTTTTGAACGGTAGAGTATATTGTTAGATTTCTAAAAATAAGACATTTTTAAAATAAGATTTCTATTTGAACAAAATGTTCTTCTTTTTAACTTTTTATTCATCCAAGAATCCTGAAAAAAAGTATCACAGGTTCCAAACAAATATTAAGCAGCACAACAGTTTCCAGCACTGATAATAAATCAGCATATTAGAATGATTTCTGAAGGATCATGTGACACTGAAGACTGGAGTAATGCTGCTGAAAATTCAGCTTTACCATCACAGGAATAAATTAGATTTTAATGTATATTAAAATAGGAAACCTTATTTTACATAATAATATTTCACAATATTACAGTTTTTCCTGTATTTTTGATCAAATAAATGCAGCCTTGATGAGCATAAGAAACTCCTGCAAAAAAAACAAACATTAAAAATCGTTCTGATCCCAAACTTTTGACCGGTAGTGTATGTCCAGTAATTCTTATTAAAAAGTCAGGTAAGTGGGTGCTAGCTGTAGCACCTTAAAGGGATAGTTTACCCAAAAATGAAAATTTGATGTTTATCTGCTTACCCCCAGGGCATCCAAGATGTAGGTGACTTTGTTTCTTCAGTAGATCACAAACGAAGATTTTTAACACAAACTGTTGCAGTCTGTCAGTCATATAATGGACGTGGATGGGAATCACGGCTTTGAGAGT
>NW_015652998.1:3458411-3470681 GCF_001515625.1 Sinocyclocheilus rhinocerous | reverse complement strand
TTCTCGCTTTACGGTTGATCGCAGACTTATAAGTCCATTACCGCCACCTATCTCTCAAGTGGTCCATTGACACTCCTAATTGAGATTGTAGATAGAGTGTCAATGGTCCATTTGAGAGATAGGTGGCGGTAATGCACTTATAAGTCTGCGATCCACCGTAAAGCAAGAAGAAGAAGAAGACGCCTCACGCGCCTGCTGTTGAGAACGCGCTCAGGAGGACGTGCTCAGGACAGTTCGGATATTGCGTGAATCAGAGGTAAAAAACTATATAAATACTGTTCAGTTTCTTGCACAGACCGATCGTTTTGTGTCTTTACACATCAATGTATCGTCACGAGCAACAGGGTTTAATTTGGTTTTGTTTGTGTATGTTTTATGACTCTCAATGCCGTGATTCCCATTCACCTCCATTATAAGACTGACAGACTGCAGCGGTTTGTGTTAAAAAATCTTAGTTTGTGTTCTACTGAAGAAACAAGTCACCTACATCTTGGATGCCCTGGGGGTAAGCAGATAAACATCAAATTTTCATTTTTGGGTGAACTATCCCTTTAATGCTAACATTTACGTTCAATCCACAACAGAAACAGTCGTTTGATGCAGAGGCTTCTGCTTGCTCTTAAAGTAATTTTATGTGGCCAAAGCACATAAAATATATGATTGTGCACCAAAAAGTAGCGAGGAGAAGCTTAGAAGTCTCTTAAATTGTTGCTTTACCTGTGTTTTGTTGTCACTAAACTGAAGTAACTTTATTTATTTCTTTGTTTTTTTAGACTCGAAGCACAGACCCTCTAAGTTATATGGAACGTGGCAGACTGGCCTGTGGCGGGGACATCTGTATGGGCCTTGAGCCTTTTTTTGGAGACTTCAGAGGCTCATGTTCACCAGCTGAAGGCCTGGGTAGGACGAGTATTGGGCCGTTAAGTGAAAGTGACGAGGAGGAGGAGAGAGAGGAGGAGGACCCCGAAGAGCGTGACGGGGGACAAACTAGCGTGTTTGAAAGGGATTGCACTGAACTAGATATCACCCTCATTGAGGAGAACTGAAAGTTATCCGGGGAAGATCTTCTTTCCCCCCTCACCTCCACCGCCAGCATTCAGTTCTCTCTGCACCACCTGCTACCTTACACTGGCAGGCCTCTCAGGAACCCTGCTGCCCTCGCACGAGGCACACAGGCGTAGACGCCCATTAATGAAGACATGCCGACTATCATACGCAGGCAGTCACAGACGCTGACCCATTAACATTGTACATTCCAGAATGAGTTGCTGAGACATTCTGAAGGATGCAAATATTTCAAAAAGGAGTTTTATGTGTATCGGACGTCGTCTTAGAATTCATCTTCAAACTGACAGAACTGAACTGGAGGCGAACAGCTTCCCGCTTCTTTCTTTTCTCGTCTTTCCCCTCGACTTGTTTTGATAGTAAGAATAGACTTTCTTGGATGACGGTTATAAATATCAGTGTTTTGTTCCATTGAAATATAAAAGGGCAGTATGACATAGCAGTATTTACTCTGCAGACCTTTATACTTCCTGACAAAGGTCCATCAAATTCAACATAAGCCTTAAGATGCCTGTTTTTTTTCTTCCTCTTAATCAAAAGATTCCTCAAGGAAATGAATTGTGTACTGTAGCTGTTGTTCTGTTTTTTTTTCTGCAGTCTCTCTCTTTTTTTATCTGTACAATGCATTCCTCTGAAATTGAAACGTGTATACATTTATTAATGCACTGTATTTGGGATATTTAGAAAGAAACAATGAAAGCAACCACTGTATTCTGAAGGCACATTGTTATACTGTATTGTACAGCGAGTATTTGTTCAAATAAGTTGTGTAAAGATGGTAGCTTGAAGGTTGGAGACAGGCTATTTCTGTCATTTAGAGATTTTTTTTTATTGTATGTGTGATAAATTCAGACTCCGTTTATGTAAAAAAATAAACGTTATTTGAAATTACAGCGAGCTGAAATATTAACTCAATGAGTTGTCTAAAACTGGAATAATTAGCAGCATGCTAGCAAAATGGTAGAAGCAAATGAGTGACTTGATTCTGTTTGGACTGTTGTTTCTAATTTCCTTTATCAAAGTAAGATTTTATTGCCTTCTGCTGTTTATTTTCACAGTGGCAATATTACATAAAGGCAACAGAGGTAAAATAATTTAGTTTTACATTATGACTATCTGGGATCTCCGGCGCATTATAAAATGCAGTGTCACGTTTTTTAATGGTAAATGCCCCGCTGAGATAAGTTGTATGCCATATGAGTTGACACGTTTTGTATATATTTCATTTGAATTGCTCATGTCACTTAAGTTATTCATACAGTTTGATTTAAATCACATATTTTGTTTTAGATTCTAATAAATGTACAGGTAGCTCCTTTTATTTCCTCACCAAAACAAATTTGCTGTTTGATACTTTGGGCTTCAAACAGTAAATGGTGGGCCACATAGTGTAACTCCTTTTTGAGATGTTACTTACCTGGTGAGTTTATCTTTCAAATGAACATACACAGTGATAAATATAAACTGGTCAAACGAGAGGCTTAACCTCTTTAGAATGGAAGCATAATTGGAATTGTTAATATTTCCAGATTATCATGTTTTCCTAGTAAAATATTACATTTTATGTGTATTTTCACAAACATTGTGTTTTAATGTGACGCACATATTTATGGAGGAATCACACCAGTGACAGGAAACACTGGGGCCGTGAGAGGATCTTGTGATCCAGTCGAGACAGAAACCTCTAGGGCCAGAGCAGATTTAGCAGGAACCTCTGGGACCAGGGAGGTTGGGAGATGAGCTCTGCGATTGGAGCAGCTTTAGACATAACCCACCCAGCAAAAACTCGTTGAAAAGACGTAAGCTCTGACTTAAGTTTCTGACAGGAAACGCTGAGGCAGCCTTGGCTGAAACATTGGCAGCTGTGGCATGAACAGGGCCGTCCTTAGCTGATGCAGGGCCCCCTCGGTCCGTTCGCGATCGCATTCCTTTCCCCCTCGGTCCGTTCGCGATCGCGTTCTTTCCCCCTCGGTCTGTTCGCAATCGCGTTCCTTTCCCCCTCGGTCCGTTGGCGATCGCGTTCCTTTCCTCCTCGGTCTGTTCGCGATCGCGTTCCTTTCCCCCTCGGTCTGTTCGCGATCGCATTCCTTTCCCCCTCGGTCTGTTCCCGATCGCGTTCCTTTCCCTCTCGGTCTGTTTGCGATTGCGTTCCTGGGGGGCAGGGGTGGTCCCCCTCGGTCCGTTTGCCACGGGCCCTGGTGCGACCACACCAGTTGCACCCCCCTAAGGATGGCCCTGGGCATGAATCTTAACACCATCATGAGAGGAACCTTTGTGGCACACATGATGGGAAGCTTTGCAACTGTAGCTGTTATGAGCTCTGAAACCATTGCAGGTTCTGGGGTTGCAGCAACAGAAACATTCAGGCCGGGACAAGAAGCTCTGCGACCAGGGCAGCTCTGAAAAAGTACCGTGTCAAGTAAACTCTGTCTTGCCTTTGATTGGGTTCTCTCTGACCTCAGCAGGTTCTGGAGCAGCAGCGTCAGGAACTTTTATGGAGGCCTTCAGAGTGATTTTTGCAGTGGCCCTGACAGGATCTCTGAGCCCAAGGTGGCTGAGAAAGTCCTCCATGACCCTGTCCTCCATGACTTACAGGGGGACCTGAAACACAATTATAAATTGTACAAATTAGACAAAATTTCACAAGGTATAAACATACAACATGTTATTTATGCAGCGTATGAGGATTGACTATATGAGTTGCTGCAGGTATTGAAAGGTAAAATAAGGAAGCTAATGTTCATATTCAGATAATCAAACTAAACCACCAAAAAGCCAAAAAATACACAAACAAAAATATTAATATGTCTTCAAAATCATTTTAGCTTGTTTTTGACTAGGTACCTTAAACCAGTCATGGAAGAGCATATCCTCCAGATGAAGCCTCTGCTCTTACCTCGCTGTCCCTGGAGGAAAGAGTTTGTTAAATGTTAAGTTTGCTTTGCCACTGTATGTTTTCTCACTTTACTCTGACTGCATTTAACATTAGTCAAAAAAAATATATTATGACTGGCTTTTATTCTTCTGGAATGTTTGTTCATTATTAGTTCATATCTCGTCTGATTAAGATATGGAGTCACTGGTCACTAGAGTTTAAGTCCCAAAGTACATGTTTGAAAAATAATACGTACCACTGTAGGTTTTGTATGATGTGCTTTTCAGGGGGTCCCCACAGCCGAAATCAATCAGCTTGACCTCCAGGGTCTCTGTGTTGACCAGGAGGTTCGGCATCTTGATGTCGCGATGGAGGACCCCCCGGGAACAGCACACAGCAGCAGCGTCGATAACCTGCTGCATGAAATGACGGGCCATCCCCTCACTGAAGAGGCCATCATAATGCAGCCAAAAATCGTGCATGTCCATGCAAGGTGAGGGCTGCTCTAAGACCATAATGTATTGGTCGGGATGGTCCCACCAGTCCAGTAACTATGTGGCGACAGCTGGGGTCTTGATTGGCCAAGACTGTCAGGGCCACCTCTAGAGGCACTGGTCTGGGATGGTCAGTCTAGAAGAAAGACCGTTTTTATGACGGTTAGATGGAAGTGATTTCTCAAATAAGGATTTTGCGCAGTCTGTTTGAAATATTAATTATTTGATTCTGTGATCACATTAAACGAAAATGTTATGATCTGCAATCAATGACTAACAGGCGATGACACAGAGAGCACAGTTCACTTACAAGGCTGATGTATGGCTCGTTCTCTGTCTTCGCTGTGAATTTCACAGCCGCCTGAAGGCCGTCCTCACAGCGGGTCCCTTCATATACGGAGCCATATGATCCTTCCCCCATCTTCTTGGCAATAACATATTTCCAGCAAATGTGGTCTAGTAAAACATAATTATAGTTATTTTTACATTTTTAATAATATAATAAAGCAGTGTCCTGCAGTAAGGCAAGTCATTCTTATTCTAAAACTAATTTAACATTGTTTGGAATTCTCATATAATCACTATACTTGTACTTTTATAATAATTGATACACTTTCTATCTATTATAAACATACTAATATAAATAATAATAATCATATATATATTGTAAGAATAGCATGTGTGTGTTATATTTTGGATTATGACAGTAAACTCACCTTCAATCCTCACGATCTCATCACAGCCCAGCTGTCTCAGCAGATGTGATGCACTCTCATCTGCTGATGGACTGACTGGACTGTCCTGATCTTGAGGCTGGATGTCCAGCATTTGCTGGTCCTCGGCGGCGGGAGAGACTTCAGAACTACTGGCAGGAGGCTCCTGATGATCATTGAACTCTACAGTACAGATGATGTCCTGTAGAGAAGTCTGATCTAAAGAGAAGAATATCAACCAAATGATTGTTTTAATCAAATAAAAACAATAAAATATTGCATTCTCATATTCATTTTTCATTTAGGGGAACAGTTGACTACTTGAAATCTTAAATTTCTTCAAAATATTGCTTTCTATATTAAAAATTTCATCACATGTTGTGGAATAAAGTAATTGTTCTGCATTTTTATAATATGTGACTGTGATTTTTACATTGTGTGTAAATGATTAGGAGATTTTTTGATGTTCAGAGAGACTGAGAGAGCTTGTCATTTACCATCAGTACACCTCCTGGATGGGGCCTCGTCAGTGTCCTGGTCCACCTGCTCATCCTGAGCTCTGGTGGATTTGGGACGAGACAAACAACAGAAGAAAGAGGCAAACCACCGAAACCTCTTTGTCTTCTTCTTCTTCTTCTTCGTCTTGTCTCGCCCTCTCTCCTTTCTCTCCTGCCCCTCCTGCCCGGCCCGCCTCCCTCACCGACACAGGCGTCTCGTCGGAACTAGGATGGACCTCCGCCTTGTGGTCGCTGGGTGTAAGTGATGGACCGGGACTGACCCCGTGAACACATTCACCTCCCTCCGCTTTCTCTCTGCGAGATAGTCGCTGTCACATACTCGACAAAATAAAACGCTATCAACAACGGAATAGCCTACACACTGTAAATACCGTTGATAACTCTACTCCTTACTCGCAACAAAGTGAGCAGGTGAGTTTCGCGCTTTATGTAGTCCTGCGCAACGTATAAGGAAGGGCTCATGAGGTGCGAGCAGGAGATTCTCACAAGAATTAAAACAATAAATAAATAAATTTTACAACATATTTTCTAATATTTTCACCTGCGTTATTTATTAATCTGTGTGTGGTTCAAAATGTATTATTATTATAGAATAGATTATTTTAACAAGCATTTAACACAGCACTTAACTGTTTATGTAATTATTATTATTTTTTTCAGCAAGAAAGCATAAAGACAGATGTTTCATTTGTCCAGTGGCCCCAAAAATATTTGCCCACATTTAAATTTGATGTAATGTGATGTGCTACAACTGCAGATGCTCTGTGATCTTGACATTCACTTGTAGTTTAAATTGTATAGCTCAGAGAAGTGGAGTTAGCTCTGAGCTCTGAGAAGCATCATTTGTTTGCAGATTCCACTTGATTTGATTTAATCTAATGCAATGACATTCATGGCTAAAATGTCCATACACTTTTTGAGGCCACCGTATGACACATATAAAGCACAATGTTGACTCTTCTCTCAGTGTATTCCAGGAGGATGCACAACAGCTAGTACAAAATATAATTATATTTTAGTTTAAATTAGCCTACATAATTCATAAAAAAACATCAACATTATATTATGTTTTAGTGTTTGAAACCAGCATATAAAAACACTGCAAAAGGAAACAACCATTTGTGCAATTGAATGTTTTTGTTTTAAAACCTTATAGTTAGTGAGACATTGCCCTTGTGTCAACAATTATAAACACAAATTCATTTGTCAGATAATTCAAAGTTAATCTTTCGATCAAAGTATGTGGTCACATTTCAGGTTTGAATTTCCCTATTGCTTATTTTCTCTCTCTCTGTGGGCTCATCGAAACTTTGCTCACTGACCATTAAATGATTATTTCATCCATCTGAAGTGGCTGCATGGTAGGAAGTGGTTGTGATTCCTCTCACAGACACTTGAGGGCATGAAAGTTACAGTAATGTGTATCCTGCTACATTTCAGAAATTACTTACTTCACTATGGTTCTTTGGCTCAAACATGCTGGGAAATTTCCATGGATTTCCTTTTTTTTAAATTTTTTTTTTAAAGTTAAAATAATAATGCAAAATATTATTAAAATATTCAATCTGGACATTGGGGAGCATTACCTGTTCTTCCTCCTAACCATGCTAGTCATCTGCATGCAATTATATCCGCAATTATAATAAGTTTACATCATAAAGCACTATTAGACAATTTGTTTACTGCACTGAACCAAGCAAATTACTTAATTAATTTTATTATTTTTTTGCTATAGTGGAATATAAAGGAAGGATTTTTAAGACCACTTCCACATTTAAAAAAAAAAAGAGTAAAATTAGAGATGTCAAACAAGCTCTACTGTATATTGTAGATTGTCGTTTCTCGTTTTCACATCTAAAAAATTGAACAATAATTTGGGGGAAATTATTAGCATATTTATATGTTTACATTACTAATCATAGTGCAATTCAAATAATTTACAATATAACAATATTTTAAAAGCAGTAAGTTAATCAAATACTACATCTCCTATAAAATAAATGTTAACAACACTCTTAACAATATACAAAATACTAAACTGTCACTGGGGTGATACCCTTTCAGAAGGTGCCTGTACCTTTAAAGTACTACAGTAATACCTTTTAGCTTTTGCATAACATACCGCTTAGTGACAGCTTTGTACCTTTTTGTCTGAGAGTGAAAAACAGAGTTATATAATTGTGTTTTTACAACTCAGATTTTCTGTCTTAATGAATACCTGTTGAATTTACACACGTGAGCCTGATATATTATTCAAAATCACTGCAAAGCTTCTGCACCATTACCAATACAAACAAATGCCTTTTTAAAGTAAAGACCAACATAACAAAAAACTATTAAATTAAATTAACAAATGTTCTATTAACATTACTGGAAGCATGTTTGTTCACTAATTTGAGAGAACCTTGCCAGAAAGTTAGCCAACGTTCCTTGTTAGCTGTGATTAACCTTTTAAGTACTACACCGTGTAATTTCATTAATAATAATAATAATACTTCATAATGGAAGGTTAAAAAGAAAAAAGACAGCCATTTTTATATCTGCACAATTAGGGAGGCAAAAGGCATGAGTTTGATTTGACGACAGACTTGGTCACAAATTACTCATTTGACAGAACAGCACATCACATCACAGGATGACACTGACACTAGAGTTGAATTACTGAAATAAATGAACTTTTCCACGACATTCTAATTTATTGAGATGCACCTGTAGATACAAAACACATTACAAAATGACACAATCAACAGTCTGACAAAAATAAAGTCAATATTTCAAATATACAATCATTTGATTAAAACCTAATAAGCACACAGACACACATTTCTGGTGGAAATATTAAGTGAATTAAGAAATTCCATCAAGCAATAAATCATATTTCCATGTGCTGCAGTGCATAGCTGCAGGGGCGGCACAAGACAGAAACACATGGCAAGGATGTTATAGGACCTCCTCTGAATCCACAGCAGCTGCCATGAGTCTTACTAACATTACCGCTGAGTTCTTTGTCCCTATTGGAAATTGTCTGTGGCTAAGTGATATATTTCAGACTCAGAGACAGGCCTAGATGTGTTTCACTTTAAATTAAGTTTCCATTTCAGAAGTTTTATGCATTTTTTTTTTAATAAATCCATTTCGCATTTGTTTCCTATATATTTTATGAAATCCCCTAGATGGCACCAGCTGCTCTCTTCATTTCCCCTGTATCTTGACGTTTACAGTCGACACTTACAGTCTCCAGTGACTGAGGCTCTTCACATGGCTCCATCTGCATTTTCTTGCTATCATCTGATGACCACTCTAACTGAGGGGTGTCAAACTCAATTCCTGGAGGGCCGGAGCCCTGCAGAGTTTTGTTCCAACCCTGCTCCAACACACATGCCATGTAGTTTTCAAATAAGCCTGAAGGACTTGATTAGTTGGATCAGGTGTGTTTAATTAGGGTTGAATCTAAACTCTGCAGGGCTCTGGCCCTCCAGGAATTGAGTTTGACACCCCTGCGTCTAACTGAACTGAGGAACTGGTAACATTCAGATGCTTAAGGTTTTCTGTTGAGCAATACATTAGTGGGTCAGACAGCCATTGGGATCTGATGGATATGGTGGTGAGAAGTGCTAAGATTTGTGTATTTGCCTCCAAGGCTGAAAAAGAAATTCATTTTAAATGAGTAGACAAATGAACAAAATCAAGAGTAAATATTCCAGATTTATTATTTTAAAATAAAACGATCCATGTAAAGAAAGAAAGAAAGAACAAGAAAAAAATGTAGGACATATATTCTCTTTATTTATTTTTACAATTTTACAGGAGTTTTGACACTTAAAAGGATACTTCACACAAAAATGAAAAGTCTATCATTATCTACTTATAAAATACACCTTTTTGGGATATTTCAGCCCTAGTTTCTCCTTCTCAAATCAGAAATGAACAATATTAAAGACTTGCAGGATGTGTGTGTGTGTATTAAGGTAAAAAAGGTTTTTGTGTCTATTCCAGGGTGTAGATGTTCTCCTCCACTGGCCTTCTTGTGCGTATTTCATAAATAATGTGTCGGGGCTCCTTTGAAAAACTGAGGTTCAAAACATAGCAGTCATTGTGATAACATTGTTACAAATGGCATTGTGGTATTCTCAAAGTGAATCACACGCACTTACCACCCACTGTCAAAGGCCTTCCCATAAAAGCCACCTGAATCAGAATATATCTATTTATTTTCAGTACAGAATACATTATACGTTCATAACTTACATATAATAGCATTTTCATTAAATAAATGTCTAACATTCATAGTTGAGTGTTATACATACGTTTGAAGGTCAAAAGGGCCAATGCACCCAAGAGGAGCAGTAGCAGACTGAGAGACAGAGACAGAACTGGGATGTTCATCTGTAGCGTGATCCTAGAGATCGGCTCCTCCATCTTTAAAAGAAGGGTTTCATCATTTTAAATTGCATTTTGGGTTTTCAGTTCAGTTCAAAAACAATGTTATAAAAAGAGATGCCATAAGAGTCAGTTCCTCAACAAAATATTTCAAAAGTTACTTCCATGCTATTTATACACATCCTTTAATTTGACTGCATTTATTTGATCAAAAACACAGTAAAAACAGTAAGAAAATACTGTAAATTGTGAAATATCAAAATACAATATAAAATAGCCATTTTCTACTTTCATATATCTTAAAATGCAATTTATTCCTGTGATGTCATTACTGCAGTCTTCAGTGTCACATGATTCTTCAGAAATCATCAATCTGGTGCTCAAAAAACTTTTATTATTGCTATTTAATGTTAAAAACAGTTGTGCTGCTTAACATTTTTGTGAAAACATTGACACATTTTTTCAGTATTATTTGATATAGAAAGTTAAAAAGAACAGCATTTATTTGAAAGAAATCGTCCATAACATTGTCTTCACTGCACGTTGAGCATCCTTGCTGAAAAAAAAGTATTACTTTCTTTAAAAACTTTCTGATCCCAAATTTTATAGTAGTTTGTATATAAATAGATAGATAAGTGAGATGTAACAAACTTTATACAGCATGCTGGAAATTATATGTCGCAAAATACAATGACTCGGTGACTCATAACAAGGTTGCTCATAATATTACTCACACTATTTTTCACTTTCCTGCATAATAAAACAATGGCAGGAGAAACACAGAGAGGAGTGATTTAATCTGCAGAATATATTATTGATTACTGTAATTGATCATTACATTGACTAAAATGATAATTGTGTATAGAGGAAGTACCATTAGAATCTTAACAGCAATATGCTCATTTTCCATATACTGTGTTTGAGCACCTTAACTCACCATAGCCCCAGAATGCACATGGGTGACATTCTGCCAGGAAATGTCAGAGAACGATGAGTCTGCTCCTCTGGACTGATCTGACAGCGAAGACACTAGGAAATTCAGAGCGAAAGTCAGAAATCGCTCATGCCGGTTGATGCGTGAGAAACATCATCTCTACCCACAAGGGTCTTTGACATTTGAGTTATTGCGCCATGTGGTCTCTCATGACACTCATAAGTCTGTGTGCAAGTGCAACTGAAATGCAACTGGTGATTAATCATATATTGTGGTTTGACTGAATGCTAAAACCAAGGGTCTAAAAAAACTTGCATGACACTTACTATGCAAATCACGTATAAAGGAATTAGCTGTTAAAAGCAGTCAGCAGAAATGATTTCTAAGGTAAGACACGAGGCAAAAACAGTTTTTTCAGGCACTGATGAATTTTGATATTCGGGCTATTTTGCTCCCATTGTTCTTTCAGACTGCACTTAATACACATTGAATTTGTGTCTTTGGAATTCAATTACAATACATTTTTAAACACAATTTTCTTGAATTGAGCTTTTCTCATGATCTAAAACAAGAATTCTTCACTTATGTACACCAAACTCTATATTCTGAACCAATTGTTTTGAACCTGGCTTTATCAATGTTCAGATTTCTGTTCTGGAAATGTATGCAAATTAGTGCATATTTAATGACATAATGCCTCATTTGCATATTTCAACAACTTTTGAGATAACTAACAAAACAATTGTCTTAATGCACCTCACCTGTCTCCATTGGTTCTGTAGTAATCGGGGTCGTGGTTGTTGGAGGCACAGTCGTTGAAGCTTCAGAAATGAAAATTCATGAAGATTTATTACAGTAAAATAGAAGCTCTCCAAACGTTTTCCAACTTTAAAGCATCTGAATGACTTGCCTTTCATGACCCTCAACGTGTAGGACATCTTCTTGTCATTGAAAAACCCTTCGATGTCCACTCTACAGCAGTACGGCCCGCTGTCTGTCTTTTGTATTTTTTGGATCCCCAGGTCCATTTGTCCTGATAGAACATCTCCGATGAGCTTGTATCTGTCTGAGACTTTGGAGATGACGCCGTACTCATCTGTTTGCACGATGATGTCATTGCACCAGAACGTTCCACAAACCCGTCCCCAGCAGACGTGGCTCAGGCCATGGTGCTTCACTGAGTAATGGCACGGCAAAATCACTGTGCTACCCTCCGTCACGTGAAACGCCAACACAGAGGAGCCATCAGCTGCAAGGAACAAAATTAACAACATTTCAGAGGTTTTATCTG
>NW_015652998.1:3402001-3456008 GCF_001515625.1 Sinocyclocheilus rhinocerous | reverse complement strand
AGTGGCGTAACATTTCCGTCTCACGCTTGAGGTATTCGGCCAATCATAACGCACTGGATAGCTGGCCAATCAGAGCACACCTCGCTTTTCAGACCAATGAGCTTTGTAAAAATCTATGCGTTTCAGAAAGGTGGGGCATAGAGGAGAAACAATAATGTACAGTATGTGGAAAATAATGTGTTTTTTGAACCTTAAACCGCATAAACACATTTCATTACACCAAATAATGTTATTTTTAGCAACATCATATGACCCCTTTAAATTTTCTGAAAACAATCACATCTTTTGCTGTTTTATAAGTTCTGTTTACATCAATATTTTTACTGGAAAACAGGATATGAATATGATTTTTTGCAGTGTATTTTCTGTTTCTTCTGTTATAAAGTAAATCTCCCATAATACCCCATGCCTTACATAATTTTTTCCAAGTTTATAGTGCGTTTCTTGCCTGAAATGGTGAGGAGGAGGATCCAGCGTAGTACTGATAACCAGGGAGGAGCAGCCATTCCGACCGGCCAGTGTGGTGTTCAGGCAACACTGCCTTGTGCTGGGCGGCACCAGGATTATGCAGAGGAGGGCAAGTGAAAGAGTGGCTGTGTTCACCAGCTCTGCGCCTGTGACATCTCCAAGAAGGACAGGGCCACTGACCCATCTGCAGTCCTCGTCTGGAGGTGGAGTCGTGCGGCGAAGAACAGGGCCATTGTGTGATGGAGTTTTATCTGGATATCTTAGCTATGTGCCTGTAAACAGGCTCAATGAATGATTCAGTGGGCCTGCACACAGCATGTTCATGGTGGCACGTGTGTTTGCTATTGTTGGTAAACAAAGTGGCACAAAGTCTTCATGCAATCACAGCTGGATCGTTGGATAAACCGGCTAATTCTTCATCAGACTCGAGGAATTCACTAATTATTGAACAAACATTGACAGAGTGAGACTATTCAGCTGGAACAGCTAAAGACTGTTCAGGTATTTTGAGCCTGAGTTGTAAAATAATGATTTTTTTTATTATGCACACGTTAAATTGATCACAAGTGACAGTAAAGACATCTGTAATGTTACAAAAGATTTCAAATTATTTTATACTTTCTGTACATGGTAACAGTTTACAATAATGTTCGATTGGTTAATGTTAGTTAATGTATTAACTAACATGAACAAACAATGAACAATACATTACAGTATTTATTAATTTTTGTTAATGTTAGTTAATGAAAATACATTAGTTCATTGTTAGTTCATGTTCACAGTGCATTAACTAATGTTACAGTAACAAGTACAACTTTTAATTTTAAAAATATATTATTAAATGCTGAAAATTAACATTAAGATTAATAAATGCTGTAGACATTGTTAGTTTTTAATTCATGGTTACTAAAGTAGTTAACTAATATTAACTAATGATGTGTGTTACCATATACTTCAAAGTAATGTGGAAAAAATAATGTAAAATTCAATTCAAATTCAATTAAAAAAAATCAATTCAAAATTCAGTTCATAAAAAAAAAACTTTGTCTCCACAAAAATTAAGCAGCACAACTGTTTTCAACATTGATCATAATAATAAATGTTTCCTGAGCAGCAAATAAGCATATTAGAATGATTTCTGAAGGATCACGTGAGCCTGCAGACTGGAGTAATGATGCTGAAAATAAATTACATTTAAAAAAAATCTATTCAAATAGAAAACAGTGATTTTAAATCATAATAATATTAAACAATATTACTGGCTTTATTGTTGTCACACTGCTACTGTGAGGAGCGAGGAGACATAGAGATAATACAAAAATGAGAGACTTTACTAATCCAAAATTCCAGGGAACACAGGGCACACAGAAGACACATATAGCATCAAATGACGATTAACACTGGACGTTAGACGTGAGAAAATACAGGGCTTAAGTACTCAACTAAACGAGGGGATGACGAGACACACCTGGACTCAATGAACCACAATAGGAACAGGAACAGGAAGAAAACCCAATATGGGCATGTCACACACAAGGGGAAACTAGGTCAATGGGAGCAAAACACAACACAGACAGTCCATATTCCTGACAATTGTATTTTGATCAGATAAATGCAGCCTTGTGAGCATAAGAGGCTTCTTTCAAAAAAACATTACAAAATCTTATTGACCTCATACTTTTAAACAGTAATGTATGCTGAAGTCTGTTACTGTAACGTATTGAGTTTACTGATTACAGATTTGCACAAATCTTTTCCTCTTTATGTACACACATTGCGAAACAAAATTAATACTTCTGACAGACCTCATTGTAGTTAATCAGAAGTTTGTTTTTGGTTTGTTACATTGGAAGGAAGTTTCCTAGGTGTGGTCTATGAGTGTTATAAGAGGTGTGAACCAGCATAATGATTGTTGGCAAATATATTTTTTCACCAAGAACATTTTTATCTGTCACTATCAATGGAAAAATGTAACTGATCACTGATATCAACACTGATCTGACTTGTTTTTATCGACATTGAAATTTAAATCGGTTATTGAATTTTAATGACCTCCTTTACCATCTAGTTTCTGTTTTATTCAGTTTTATGACCTCTCTGAACCCACGTCAGCACTTCCGCAGCCCTGGATTGGCGTAAACGCTGTGAAACTTGTGAAAGGTTGAGAAATGTGCAGCCGTGGAGCCAAAACACGTGTGGTAAATGAAACATTTAAACTTTGATTAGTTAACTTAGATTAGTTTTAATAATGATAAAGTGTTGCAGTATGTTAGCCCCTAGACGTCAGAGTAAGGTTAGTCCAGAGCAATAATTTCTATGATCAGCAATAGCTGTCACATTATTACAAACACAGTGTAAATACAACAGAAGACAAGAAGTCCACACTGATCAACTTAAAGGTAAATAGTAAATGTGAATTAATGTTCATATTCATTTTCAGGTTGTATTTGATAGATGTTTTCCACAGCCATCTCTCTGTTGTACAGGCCCACACTGCTGCCAGAGTTACTGTAGATGACAGAGTTCTCCGAGTTATGGGCTCTGAGGAAGAAAAGTTATGAAAAACATTTTGTTTTAATGACCAGCAATGCCCAAATATAAGCACAAAAGGTGACCTAATAGAAGGATCATACTGTACTTGCTTTGATGCTGTTATGCATTGCATGGGTCACTTACATTTTTTTTAAAATTAATAATATGCACAATATTATTGCCTAAATAATTACTTTTTATTATAAGACACAACACTGTTCAAAAAACTGTGTTCAGTTAGATTTGTAAGTTTTTGCAAGTTTCTTGTTCTTGCCAAGGCTTCATTTCATTGGTCACAAATAGAGTAAAAATGGCAATATTGTGAAATATTATTATAATTTAAATTAACTGTTGTCTATTTTTTTTAACAACCGCTAGGACACATTTCTCAATACTAAAGTCACTTTTTCACAACACTTCACACAGTTCTCCAAACTATCTTTCAACTTGACACAGCAGTTCATTTCACATTCAAAATACACTAAAACTACCAAAACACTTCATTACAGTTTTTAAAAAAATGCTTACACACAATTTTTGAAACTATGGCTCCATTTTGCAAATCACAAAACAAACACACACACACACAACATGCAAAACGTCACACATATCTTACAAAAGCAAACACTTCTTTCAAAACTATTTTAACTCTTCAAAAAATGCTATTTTTGCATAGTAACTCTCCAAACAAACATAAAATAATTAGCCACATACATGCCAAACTACACAGAGATGTGAAAAATGTATAACACTACTCTCGTGTGTCTTTTGCTTGTTCAGAGTGCAGTTGAGTGCACAGGAGTTTGGCATAGCACTCGCACATACATGCATATGCACATATACACTGTGTACACAGTATGTATGTACAACTGATGAATTTTACAGTTATGCAACTGAACTGAATCAATACTGAACTGACTTGAGCTGTGTAATGACACTATTGGCTTGTTAGAGCTGCTTTACATAGAATTTGAATTTGATACTATTGTGAAGCTGCTGTGAAACAATCTATATTGTATAAAGTGTTTTAGAAATAAAGTTGACTTTCTGACTTGACTCGTATGCATATTCAATATATGTGTGTTTGTGTGTGTGTGTGTGTGTGTGTGCATGTACTGTACACATATACAAACACACACACATTCACGCATAGTATATAATCATATATATACACACACACTGTAAAAAGGGGGTAGAAATGTACAGTATTTGAAAAATAATGTGTTTTTTGAACATTAAAGCATGTCAATATATTCTGTTACACCAAATACACAAAATAATGATCTTTAAAATAGCATCATATGACCCCTTTAAAACACTGAGTTTTGATTTCTAAGTGAACAAATTATGTCTAAGTGTTTTCACACATGATCACTGGCTGTAGGTCACCAGTAAATGAGTGTGGCAAATGAAACAAAAGAGCTGTTAGTTTTTAATGATGTGTGTTATGTAGAGAACAGTTTTTAGAGTTCTGCAAATACAATAGCAAACTGAGTTTAATTTTTAAAAAACTATGTCCTTGCTGAATAATAATAATAATAATAATAATCTAAGTGACCCCTAACATTTGATGGTGTGTAAAGTGATGAGTGGTTGTATCTTAGTAGTATCATGCCAACAGTAAATTCCCATTTGTTTTCATTGTTTTATTTACATATGTTTATAATGAAAATAACTTTGGAATCAATGTTTTTAATCATAATCAGTATAATTAGCACTTCAAGGATTGACTTACATGTCTACTGCAGCTCTGGTTTTCTTCTTGTGCTTCACTGAAAATAGAAACAGTTTAATTTTATAAATAACAAACACAATGAATATTACTGTGAAATTTGAAAAAATGAATTGACTGAATGCACTTTGGACTCACATATCAGAATGACAGCAATGACTATCAAAGCCAACAGTAACAGGAGGACAGGCACAATCGCTGCTGATGCATTTACCTTAAAACACAAATCAGTACAAAGATATTAAGTGATCATTGTTTCAAACATGTCTCAAAAACATATAAGGTTTTATGTTTATGGTGAAATACTCACACTATCTTTGTTTTCCACAGAGGACGATTCATGATGATCAAATGAGGTTTCTTTTTTAGAATGAAAACACAAACAAAATGGTCAGTCAGCATATTTGCAAATACATGCAGTATGTTACACACAATTCAAAATAGCATAAAATGATTCGCTGAATTATAGGCCTACCGTATGTTGTGTCAGTGAGCCAAAATCCAATAGTACTGCTCTCAGGAGCATTTGTTGAACTGACGATTGAAGAACTCTCTTGTGTTGTGTTCGTTTCCACTACAAAAAATTATAATGTCACATAATGTTCTTTAAACTACCAATTTAAATGTATTTTATAGAAAGCAGAGATCTTTAATGACTAAATATTTGTACAACATGCAACTGCATACTTCTGAGTTGCCAAAATAGATTACAGATAATGAGAACTGAATCAGTTATTCATAAATGAAACCTTTTCTTCAGTCATTATAGATTCACTGCCAGGGTTAAAATCATAATACCTCCTGAAGTTTCAGTGGTCTGTGATTCAGAGGTTATAAGCCCAGAACTAGTGGTTACCAAAGGCTCTGGTGTGGTTGGACCAGGTGCTTTGAAACAGGATGTAGAATGTTCCTTTTTAAATGTTCACACTCGTACATGAGCAACAAAACTGCTGACAGGACTGACTTTACACAGCAGTGATCTAATCTGTGATGACGGAATGATGGCAGATAACGTCTTAATTAATGTAGCCATTGTCATCATCACCAAAAATACCTTCTTTTTAGACTTGGTTAGATTTGTTCTCATTGTGGTATGTTTTCATCATTCAGCCATGACAGATTCACATAGAATCACATATATTCACATATAAACACACACAAGTACCCTCTGTCATGGCAGTGCTGAAAACTCCCGTGGTTTCATGCTCAGATGTGCTGCTCGACGTGGATGTAGTTTCCCAAGTTGTTGGAATAATGGCTTTGAAGAAAGTGTATTTTAATGTAAAACTGTACTAACTTTCAAGATCTTGAAATTGTTTTCTAAATCTACACTGTCCTGTTCAAAAGTTTGGGGTCTGTTAAAATTTCCAGTGTTTTTAAAAGAACTTTCTTATGCTCAACATCACAAATACAGTAAAATACAGTAATATTATTGTGAAATATTATAACAATACAAATTAGCTGTTTTCTACTAAAATGCAATTTATTCCTGTGATGACTACTGGATATGTATGTGTGTGTGTGTGTATGTGTGTGTGTGTGTGTGTGTGTGTGTGTGTGTGTGTGTGTGTGTACATGCATACAATAGGTAAATTAAACAATTAAATCACTGGGATTTAGTCACTTCAAGTGTTTTGGCATTAAAAGCATTGCTTTCGACACTTACCGTCATTAACAATCAAGTGGACGTAATACATCTCATCATTAAACAGTCCAGGCACATGTATTCGGCATCCATATTTGCCAGAGTCTGTTTTTTTAATGTTTAGGATTGTCAGAGACACGTCTCCATGCCGTATTTCTCCCTCCAGCTGGTATCTGTATGATTTTTTCCTCACCACTTTATCTCCATCACTTCCAATAATTTCATTACCACAACCCATATTAGGAATGTCTCCTATCATCCAGCATATGGGACATTTTCCATGATATTTGCTGTCATATTTGCATGGCAAAATGACACTCTCACCCTCGAAACTCTGTACAATGCCGTTGCTGCATTTAGAAACTGAGAGAAACAGTGATAAAAAAAAAAAAATGTAATACAAAATATACAGATCCAAACAGTTCTAGATAATGTGCCTTGTTCATATAAAAATGATATTAGGGGTTACTCCACAATTAAATACTACATAAATAAAACGAAATATTGGAAAATATGAATTGCATTTAAAAAAGAAAAAACATTTCCCTCACTGTCACAAATTACTGATTGTAACCACACTTCAATATAAATGTGAAACTCACTTGTGAGATAACAGAGAATCCAGGATGCAAAGAACCAGCTGTGAAAATCAGTCATGATGAAAAGGTTTCACTCTCTCTGCAAACAGTGCTCAAGACAACCTCATCTCTCTTGCATTATAACCCTTTATGCGGAAGTCAACATGCACATGACACCCTTTTCTTAAATGTGCAGTCCGACATCTTTTTTAGAGTTTCACTTCCATATGTGACCTACTACTCTGTGGTCACTTCCAAATAACGAAAGAGAGACTTGTGAGAACATATTAACATTTATTTGAACTGCAAAAACACACGCCTCTATACATCACACGCGAGTTTTTACTTTTTGCAAGATTTCATTGTTTGTGCATTATTAAAACTTTTAGGATTACATTTCATTTTTTATGCAACTGCATTGAACACTAGAGGCCGCTATTGTATGATAAATCAAATTGCGTTTCCAAACAAACCAAAACTTTAATCCCACGTGGTGTTTGGACATTTAGTAATTGATTTCTGAGAAAGAGATGCATGACATTAGATTACAGTTTGGAAGCTTTTTACAAAAACAATAAAAAAAAAAAAAAAAAACACAATGTAAATAAATTATCTCAGATTTAGATTAATAACTGATCAATTATTTTATAAATAGCCTATTAGGCACTGATAACAAACCACAAAAAAAAAATAAAAAAAATAAAGTCACCATGCATGTGGTTTTTATACAGTCATAGTGACCTCAGAACTGACTATCACACCATATCAGTGTGTGGTTGTTGGTCTGGGAAGCCTGGCAGATTTTTACATTCGCCTTCATCCAGTGCGTTCTCTGGAGCGCCGCAGTCCTGAGGGCAAAGCGTTCAGATAGACGCGTTAGTGCACAGTAAGCAAAACAGGCCGTGAGCCACCTCTTTCACTTCTACTCAGCCACGGAGACACATTCTGAGAGCCAAATTTAACGTTGTATGCGGCATGAGGATCTGCAGAAGTTTCCACACAGCAATGAGCAATGAGCAAATGTTTCTTGTTCATGCATTAAATAAAATGTTCAGTACACTTTTCAAACTATATATTGTTTGGTACAGAGGTTTATTTGACATGTGAGCATGACAACCTGACAAGGTCACATATTTCACCCCCTTTAAGTATTTATTTTGGTGAATATGACATAGACCTTTGTAAACATGACAACCTGAAGGTCACATTTCACCCCCTATATTACATAATAATTCTTATATTACGTTCATGATTTAATTGACAGTGAGAATGACCATTGAGACAACAAATTAAGGTATGTACATTTTCAAAAATATGCTTCATAATGAAAATAATGTCACATTGCAAAAAAATAAACTTTGTTTTATTATGCTAATTATAATTTCTTATCTCCTCTCTTTTGTGTTTAGAATGAATTGTGATCTGTTCATGTTCTTGAGAGGTTTCATGAGATTTGGCCTTTTTTGCTTTTTACAAGTATTTCATATTTCCCCAGAGCTAAACCATTCAAATTAATTACTTGCTACTCTACTTACTGAACAGAAGTGCGATGATTAAACCCGGGATGAAGACAATGGCCCCCACTCTTACAGTATTTATGACAAATGTTTCCATTGTATCCTAGAATGACACACAACATGTATGTACAGTAACACCTTATTCATGTCCAAAATTCAATATGCATTTCATACATACATTACCTACAACATCTTCAAGGCAAAATACAGATGCAAAACTGCCAATGTATGTGTCTTTGCAAACAGAATAGTGCAGTACCTCAGCATGGACAACTGCAATTGCTTCATACATGTAGATGTCGGTAGCATCTGAAATAAATCAATCATTGTATTTACTCTTACATTTCTGAATAACTTTCAAAGTTGATTAAATGTGGTCATGATTATATTCATACCTGCAGTTGTCTTTTCTGATATGAAATAAAGCTCTGTAATGAGTGTGGTTGGGTCTGATACATAGTAGACTGTGTGTAAAACAAAAAATGGTTAGTCGGGGTTTTGAGCCTAGTGCTTGTTGACCACTGGTGAAAAGTTTTCAGACCACTGTGTTCCAACTATTATGTTAGTACCGGTAATTCAGATTTTAAAAATATTGTTATTAATATGGTAATAAATGTATTGGTTGATAATAAATGATTGATTAATCATTGAAATTAATGAATGAAAAAATACCCCAAAAAAAAGTTTTCACTAACAAATTTAATTTATAAACTGTCGTCTAGTGTTGTGGGGCTGTGGTTTTTTAATGTTTCTGAAAACAAGGCTGCATTTGATTGATCAAAAATAAGGTAAAACTGCAATATTGTGAAATATCATTACAATTTAAAATAATTGCTTTCATTTTTAATATGTTTTAAAATGTAATTTATTCAGAAATAAACATGATTCTTCAGAAATCAATAATAAAACGCTGATTTGGTACTCAAGAAATATTTCTTATAATTATCAATTCTGAAAACAGTTGTGCTGCTTAATATATTTGTGGCATCTTTAATGAACAGAAAGTTCCACATTTGAAACGGAAATCTTTACATTATAAACATATTTGAATAGTTCAGATGCAAAATCCTCTAAGTGCCATCTGAAATTTTCTTCTAAAATTAGCATTTTTATCAGGCTCCTATGTTTAGGTTCAGTAATTTTACTTTTATGACAATGTATAGGTCAGTCATTTTCTATGCCATTAAAGTGAAATAAATGAACATAAATATAGGAGCCTGATAAAACTGCTCATTTTAGATGAAAATTTCAGACGGCACTTAGAGGCTTTTGCATCTGAACTCTCCATTTACTGTCACTTTTGGTCAACTTAATGCATTCTTGCTGAATAAAAGTATTAATTTCTTAACCAGTCAACCTTTCTATGTTGGCCGTGTCCTTGGATGTGCAACCTTTGAAATCAGCAACAGAAGTAGCTCTACAGTATGCATGGTTAAATATCTAGTTGCATTAGCATTTAACATTGTTATCCCTTGCTCAAAACAGATCTGAAAAAGCTAAATACTTTCTAACCTTGTTTTTCCTGATTTGCTGTTGAAGGGACCAGTTGTGTTTCTGAGATGACTCTCTTTGGATCCAGTCCTTTTATGCAAGAACAGAAATAGTGTAGATCATCATGGTATGAGCACAACAACACTGATATCAACTGGAGTGGTTACTTACCATTGCTGATAAACAGATAGACATTGTGACTAATGTCATTGAAAAGTCCAGGGATCTCGATACGGCACACGTACATCCCAGCATCCCTCTTTTGAGCAGCCTTTATGGTAAGTGAAACATCCCCTCGCTCCAGTCCACTGGCCAAGCTGAATCTGTTTGACTCTCTGTAGGTCACTTGCAAGCCATCGGAGGAGATAACAGTGTTCTCACAGCTGAACCATGACTGACGTCTCCCCCAGCAGACGTTCAATAGGCCAGTAGTGTTAATGTCATATTTATATGGAAGATTAACTGTATCCCCAACCTGTCCAACCACCAGTTTTGATGATTCGCTGCAGGCTACAGCACATAAACAGAGAGAAGTTTCAACACTTGTTAGTTTTATCATTCATACGGCACCAAATGATTCGATTTCTCATGCATTTCACACATTCTTCCTGATTCTTTCGTAAAAAAACATCTTTCACATCTTTCACTATCACTAAACTAATCAAATAATGTTGAATGAATGATGACAGAGTAAGAAAAGGTTTATTTTTGACAATGGCCTTAGAGGAGAAATATAGCACAAGAAACACAACAATGAACATACATAGAATAGTATTCATTATTCATATAACATCTTGTTTTCCAGTCAAATATTTGAACATCCTTAAAATGAGATACATTTAATGTACTTTGTAAAGTACCTATACAGACAATAAATGAAGTTTTTATATCACATATCAAGTATTTTTCACACCACATTGCAATTTTTTTCTTGTTTTAAGCATACTCTTAAATTTGGCTAGAGTTAATAAAATAAGAAAAGAATTGGAAGATGACAAGTAAAGCAAGACAAAAATACTTGATCCTATTTTTTGAACTGTACAGTTATTAAATATAGTGCACAATATTTTATTGTATTGCACTGCTGAATGAAGAATTTTTTTGTACTTACATGTTACGCATATATTTGATGAGATAAAGAAGAGAAGGACAATCATTTTCTTTGCTGTGGTAGACTCAAAAAGTCACTAATACATGTCTCATATACTAAAAATACAACTTCTCTTTTTCATGAAGGCTGTTCGCCAATAGGAATAACTTAAACATGTCATTGGTTCCACAGCCAGACAGAAAAAATTGTATCCTAGTACATTTTTTATTTGATGTATTTTTATACATACCACTAAAAAGTTTGGTGTCTGTTTTTTTGTTTTCTGTTTTGTTGTTTTGTGAAAGGGAAGAATTTTATAATGTTCTCCGACTTATGCTGTTCTTTTGAACTTTCTATTCATCAGGTAATCCTGAAAAAATGTATCACAGATCTCACAAAAACTGTAAATATATTACAATAAAATAAAGTTATTTTAAATGGTAAAAAATATTTCACAAGATTACCAGTTTTTACTTGAGTAACTGATCAAATAAAGAAACACTAAAAAAAAAATGCTATGTTACCGACCCTATAATATAATATAATAAATGTAATGTAATACAATACAATACAATATAATATAATATAAGGGCTGGAAATGGGAGGGGGGGTGTTGTTAGCTGCCAATGCTTGTACAATCGTTTTATTTCCGTTATATTTCCAAGAAAGCAGCATTGTTCTCTAAAAAAAGTGTCCCATAATTTCCCTGTGGGAGTCAATAGACTATGTGTGATTCAACAAAATTAAAAAGAAATGCCACACGTGGCCACAAAAAGCATCCTCCTCAACTTCCTTTCTTTTAAGGAAATTAGGGCAATGTTTTTTTTTTCTTCCCCCATTTACCATTGCTGACACTACAGATCCTGAGATGCTGTTTCAAGTCTAGACAGTCATATTATTTCCTTGAGGCTGGAGGCTCAGTTTGAGCAAAGGTGACTTAATGTTCTGGTTAAGTAAACCTCTATTGCACTCAATCAGGTTTCCTTCTTTCAGTGTCAGTATGTCTCCATGCCACAACCAGATACAGATCCCAAGTTTCCATAAGCAACAATTCTGTCACAAATACAATAGCAAAAGGGAAGCATTCTGTCCTGTTCCCTCGAAAATGTCCTCATTTCTAATGTTTATCTTTTCCTATTTTATCCCCAGCACTCTTCAAACTCAGTCAAATGCAGTGACCTAAAGAATAAAGTCATCTGTGCAACCCCAGTACACATGGGATCAAACAACATACTAGTGAATCGGATGTAACTGCAAACATGTAACTGCAAAATAATATGTTTTTCCAGAGACTGGATATCCAAGTTTATTAGCTGTTTAGTCTAGTTAAATTTGTTAGGCTAATTTTCACTTTAGTTTGAGTGTTGCTGATAAAATTTTAAATATATTCTAGATATTTGCTTTATGTGTGTGATTATTGGTTATGTCACAACATATGAAACATGCATGCATGTGCTTTGAATTTATCTATAAAGCATAAATCTTTCAAGGTGAAGTTTGTAATTTCTGTGCCACTGGCATCACCAAATGGAGCTGCACTAGAATAATGAAAATGTGTGTCATTAGTATTAGGTATTACATACTTTACCATTAATGTTTGTGGCTGGTTCTCAAAAGGGATGCTAGAGATTTTCAAAAAGCAAATCTCGCTTTTTACATATTGAAAATATACAGTGTTGTTGATACACGCGAGAACCAATGAGATTTGTGACCAATTAAATAACTATAAGAAAAGAAGCCATATAGAATATTATTTTGTGATTTTTTTTTTTGAGCTTGACAGTTACATCTGTCACATGTCATTTAATTTGGACTTTGTTATCCTCATGCACCGTTTCCCTTCATTGAGTTAATTATGTCATTCTGTTCAGGTGTGTGTAGTTAATTATCCTTGTTTGGTCTGTGTATTTAAGTTCCTGTGTGTTCAGTTCTAGTTTGTCCAGTCTTGTCTATGTTAGTGTTACTCGTGTGTTGGATTACTGGTGTGTTGGATTAAAGTCATTATAAACCTTCTTCGTCGTCTTTGTACGTTTGTGAGCAGAGTAGTGGTGACAACATCCTTCACCCCTGTGTAACACGAAGTATAAAGTTTTATGGGTTTGGAGCGACACAAGGGTGACTAAATGACAGGGTTCATTTGGGGTGAACTGTATCACTTTTTATTTAATTTTTAATAAATTTAAATAAAAACAAAATACAATATATAAAATATTGGATTTAAATAAGATTTTAGGACTGAATCATTTTTGCAGTGATTAACGTTTTAGCACGTTGAATCACTGAGTCAATCCTAAAATCTTAAGTGTGTGAGTATTTACATCCAAACAGTGAATGAAAAAGCAATTTTATTAAGAATCAACTAAATAATCAAGTAATGTTTTTTTTTTTTTTTTTACTAAATATACTGAGCCTTAATTCACTTTTGTTTTTTTAAATGAGTCGTCATGATGTGCCAGACTACCTTTCTTCTTTTAAAAAATGTCTGTTTTTTTTTTGTCCTGCTTCATCACAAGGTTGCCAGTATTCAAAGATTTTCATACTGCTGGCTCTTAACGTAACTGATGATATTCAGAGAGTTAAACAACTTGGCACAAGCTGATTGGTTCATGCTGCATATGCAGCCAATGAGCTTACTGCCTTGCATTTATATAGCTGGCTAGCATTCACTTGAGATTCCTGCAGTGCGCTTTCAGAGTTCTCTGAAACCCTCCACCTTCCCCAGCTCCACCTGTATAGATCTGCTATGGGTTATTTTATATGCTATTTGTGCAGCAGCAGTATATCTTAAATGCTCATGGCACCGTATCGCCGTATGCATTGGCAGTAGCAAGTTCCTGTACTTGCTTGCAGCAGCAGCAATAATCTACAACTACAGCAATAACCAACAGCAGCAGCAATTCAGCAGCAGCATAGCAGATCTGTTCCGATCAAATGACATTAACATTGTCATATCCATCACCATGCTAAAATCTTCCGAGAGTTGTCATGATTGAAATACTGAAACACCACTTTGAGCAGAGGCATCATCTGCTCATTCATGAAATCTAATTACTTGCTGTACTGCCCATGGTTTAGTTGGCAGTCTCATTCTGTTGGTTGTCTCAGGGTTTAGAGCATTACTGTAATGGCACTACTTACTCTTTTTATTTAACTTGGGAGACAATACACCTAAATGATACTGCCAGCTTGGCCATTGGCCTGGCTGGAGGCCTGAACTATCCAAAAATTCTATATAATATGAAATCAAAAAGGCACTTATACGGCTGTTTAACAGTGACAGCTGGAAGGGCAAACACATGGTGGTCCAAGCGGGCATTCATCAAAATCAGTTTTCATGGTCCTAGGAATTATTTTGCATAACCCCTAGTCATTTAAGAGCTCTTTTTTTAATTTTCTGTAATTGCCAGCAGATCTGAAGAGTGCTCCACAAAACAATGAAGGGGACTATTTAAATCTTGTAATCATTAATCATGTTTTAAGGTAATATAACAGGATGAACCGACCATAATCAGTGCAACACAGAGTATTTCAGTGGCATAGTTTAAGAGAAACTCAAACATACTCTTTGTGCAGCGTGTTGTAATTGTTGAATGTAATAACAGATGCAAGTAAACCGGTTTGTTTCACTGAATGCTTCACGCACCTTCTGCTTTCCTCTGAGAAAACCCAGTCAATATGTCTGTGGAAATCTCAAACGCAGGCGCACTCTGGCGTGTGATTAAATTTCAGATCACCTATTATCTGAGTTTACTGCGGGTTCAGCACCATCCAGAATGACACAAACCTGCTGGATAATTGCACTTTTCCAGAGGAACATGCTGAAGACAGGACAGAAGGTTTATTTGAGGCTGTAAATGCACGTAAATGCAATATAAAAGCTTACGCGGGTCATGCGCTGGTACATGTGCTGGACAAGGCTACAGGCTTCTCTCTTTCTCTTTTATGTAACATAAGCAGATGGGCCGATATATGACTCGTTTTACATATTATATTTTTAAATCCTATCTTAATAATAATGAGAGGCATCATTTGCTCATTTGTGGATCTGCCGCACCTGTACACACTCACGTTTTTGCCATTCAAGGCTTTAGCTATTGTCTCGTCGCCCATTCAGCAGCAGAATCTTACACTGTCAAGCACCATCAGCAATAAATAGAACTGACAAAGTGTATATATTATATTATAATATATTATAGTCATTAGCATCTTGTTTATTATGGGTCTCCTCAGAATGACAGGAGATGAATGGAGTTGTTCTTTCATTACAATTTCACATGCCCTTCTTTATCTCCCTAATTTCTATTATAGTATTAATTAACTTTACATTAATTATGTCCATCTGGAGGGAATGTATAATCCGAGTTGAGTCTCATGCCTATAGGCCCCTTATATATTGTGACTTTATTTTTTAATTGTGACTAGACATCTAGAATAGAATAGAAATCACACAGTAAAAAAATAGATTGAAATGATTAAATTTCTCACATATTTTATATTTGTTTGTCTCTGACAAGCTACAGTAGATGTTTTTCTGTTTTACATTAATTTTTAGGGTTTTTTTTTCATAGTGTTGATTATTTAAGAATCAGTCACTATATATATAAAAAAACATTTTGGCCAATAAGTAAGCTGAATATTGTAGTGGTATTTACAGTACAGTGACTGAAATATACTGCAGTTTTAAACACGGTCACAATGGCCACATCAGCTTCCAGTGTGACCAAGCAGAAAAGTGTCTCTATAGATTTCTGTGTGAAAACACATTACAAAGCAAACCCATTAAATGCAGTTTGTCCTGCTCGACATGGTGCATTTTAACTTACTAAAGCACTTCTTTAATCTGTGTCAATTAGGCTTATGGATGCTTAAAGGAATCAATTGCAGTCAGTGTGAACTGATATCATCTACATTTCTTTTGTTGATTAAACAATACTTAAACATTAACTAAGTTTAATACATTAGTGGGATATGCCAGTAATGAGCTCTGTGTTATGTGACCCAGTATATTTATGATATGCAGCTAATCTGCTGACAGACCAACAAGACTTTGAACTTTATTAATATCAAACATGGCATATAATGTTGATCTAGATTTGCAGATTTGCATACTTTCACCTTGTTCATCAGATGAGAAATCAAGGGGAGATATGGTTTAAAGATTACAGTGATCTGTGCACTGTCAGCACCTTGTGTGAATGTCATGTATGAACGTCCATATTTTACAACACAGACTGGTGCTTGATATTAATTGAAACCGTGCCACAATTGTTTTTCCATGTATAATTAACACAGACATTTTCAGGAGGTAAACGATGAGACATTTGCATTTTCTGATTCTCGCAGATAAAATACATGCTCAATTTGAGTAATTACTTTGGTTGAAACAGTCGTTGTACAATTGTGTCTTTTATGCTTCACCAAACAGAACCCTAAATGAAACATTGAGCTCAATTTAACAGGCTGTTCTTGTGCTTAATCTTGAACATTGTGTATTCCTAAATGCTGCCATGCTCTTGAATTAATTATGCTGTTCCACGGAATTAGCTCTCACTGTGTTTTGCCAGAGGAGCAGCACCATGGAGTGCTGAGGTAGTTTATCCATTGATTTGTATCAAAAAGACCCGTCAGAGACACATTTAAGGGCAAAAAGACATCTGACACAGCAACACATTTTGAACTCTCCACCATCAGTTTCACTTCCTTGAGAAACTTTGTGTACATTTTTTTTATTTTAGACTTTAGGTTTGTAATTTTGAGCGTTTGTGACTCCAGCCTCTTCTTTATTCTCTTTTTGTCTTATTTAAAGTTCCCGGAGACTTGCAGGAGAAAGCATTTTGCTTCCATTGAACTGAATGCATATGTGGCAAATAAAACATTGTTGATGATTTCACATATAACATGTGCTACTAATCTGCCTGGGGCTTATTTCTCTGAACATTTCTGATTTCTTAACCTGTCATTTAATTTACTATACATAGCCTGGAGGGATGATATAGCCTTTAGTGCAGTGGCTATTGTTTGGTTTTGCTTCAGGACCCAGATTTTACATTGGATTTGGTAGACACAACACAGTAAAAAAAAAAAGTTTATTATACAAAAACAGACACAAATTTGACAATTTTGACTTAATCTCATAGCAGTCTCATAAGGTGACTTTATTTACTTTTTTATATTTACTCTGATATGCTTTCGTAACATTGACATTTATTATAAATTATTATTTATTATTAATAAGACAATGTTGCACCACACACACACACACACAAAACTTGCTCTTGGCACAAATCACGTCAATCCTTGTTCCAAGTGAAACTGTCTGACTGCTTCATGAAATATGACTAGCTTCTACCAAGTGGCAGATAAATTTGTGCCAAAATACTGTGGATTTTGCTCAGAAAAGCTGCATTTGATGAAAGCATGTTCTCTTCCCTTATAAAATGTTATAGGCCTACTTACTTTACCATTCCCTAAACCAGGGCTTCCCAAATGGGGGTTCAGTGAATTGATGAAAATCTAATTATTGATAAATATGTGTTACAAATGTAATTTATTAAAATATTAACTTAAAATCTCAGGGGGAACTTCAAGTAAATATTTTATGTCCAAAAAAACCAAACATTATATGGTTAGTTTAATCCCCCAGCCCACTGGTCTAGTGATAAAGGTCTCATCTTCTGTTGCATTTAATACCTGATTTTACTGGATTGTGGGTGGGTAGTGAATATGATGCAGACTTTTACGCTGAAATACAGTGCTTTTAAATCAGTGGTATGCATGAAGCTGAATGTCTTGGGCCTTTTAATGCTGGCATTTCTTTTCTTTTTTTTAAAAATTCTGGATCCTAGATTTATGCGCTTGAAAGTGTGACTAGCATTCAACATAAAATAAAAGAGCCAATTGTCACTTCCTGCACGTTTTGTAATGTCTCTATGGACAACTGGCTGCGGCTGAACTTGGACACATGGACAACCTGGACCAGGCTGATAACAGACTCACAGCTGCTGAAGAAACCTGCTTCGACAGTTATTGAGAGATTATGAATCTGCCCATAAATCTGTTTAGCTGTTGGATGTGTTAGAAAAAGATACATTTTGTTGTCATTTTGTATGAAGCCATTGAAAGATTGAAAGATTTTTTTTTTTTTTTACATGCATTGTGATACATATATCTTGCAAATACTGTACCAATTCTGTACGATGTCATTTAAAAAAAATATTTTAATACACTTTTAAAAATAAAGGCATGGATGCTTCCATGAATAATTAAATCATAAAAATAAGCGGTAGGCTATTTTAGAAAGGACCATTTAAAAGATGAAAGAGAGGAATTAGGGAGAATTAAAAAAGTATGAATAAATTGATTGCTGTTGTGTGATTAATATGTAATCATGTAATCGATAAAAAAGTAACTGTAGTCTGATTACAAGTATTTAAAAATGTAATTTTTTAGATAGCTAGATTTTTTATAATGAGGTCCAGCTGTTGTAATTGTGAGTCAATTGTAAGAGACACTTAGTTTGTCTGAGAGTAACACTATTAAGTACATATTCTTAGAAGACAGACTGACATTTATATGGCAGAAATCCATGAACGTTAAGAGTAAATTATTTCAAGTTTTCTTCAAAGCCTCCTGTATAATAGAAATCAATAAGCGGTCATTCCAGTGATGTCACCTAGCGGTGTGATTACAGATTGGGCTCCATCTTCAGACCCAAGAATATTTATAGTATGTATTTGACGGCTCGTAGTGATTTGTTGCTGATTGTTCAGTTGTTTTTTTTACAGTCTTTGTATGCTCAACAAGCCTCTACCAGAGACACAAAAAGTCATTCATCATGAGTCAGCGGCTAGAGGTCTCCATCGGAGCGGAACACGTGACTCATTTCATCACATGCGAGGAGATGACATTCCATCTACACTTGCATGGATTTATCTCCCTTTGGCTGTGAGAGATCCTGTAGGAGATGAACCACAATCAGTGGAATACTTCAATCACAGGGGCTTTTAAAATTAAAATCTACATTAATTTAGTATTGAGATTATTTACTTTCCTGATACACATTATTGTGAACAGTTCATCTGTGCAAAGTTTTTCCTTGTGCCCCCCCCCTTTTTTGGATCTCAGTGTGCGAAATGAATTCCTAAGAACTCCTTATTAATTTTAGCCATGTACAATTCACCTTCTGTCTCCTTCATTTGGAGGCTAATATTTTAAGTCTGAAACCCGAACTGGAAATGGCCTCCACTTTAAACAGTTCCTTTTTCAATAAATTACACAGCACTTTTTCTTTCTTTTTTGGGTGCTAAGTATAGTTTTGAAATGTATTACTAATTTCTCTAGATTTAGAATTTTAAGCAATATTGCTACACAAAATAGTGTTCTGAGGTACCATTACATTCAGTCTCAACATTGTGAGCATTGTAAGGAATTAACAACATGCACTGGTTGTATACATTTCAAAACACACAACAATAGACAGTGATATCATTCCTGCATGAACAGGACATCATCAGATATAACATCATTAATTCATAGTAACTGAGGTAAAACCCAAGAGTTACTGCAGTCATTTCAAAAAAGTGTGCTTGATGAAACTGAATAGGGGTCAGCTGTCAAGAAATTAATGTTTTAAGGGGTTATATTGTGAGAAATTAAATTTTCCTTTTCAACTCTGATTGTTTCATGGATATATCACAATGTGATAGAAGCTTTGCGAAGAGGCTGTTATTGAAGGATGGGGCAGTTAAAAGCTATATTGGATACGACAGCAACCCTGTGTCATGTATCTTAGCTGTTGCTCATTTCACATGTAAAGGGGTCGTTTCTTAAAAGGGCACAGCAGAAAAAAAAACAGCCGATGTGTTTTTAATGGTCAGAGAGAAGAGGGTAAATGGTCATTGAAAAATGTAATTTAAAAAATATTACTAACACAGAGTCAACCTCAAGGGAAAAAGTTTTTAAATAATAATAAAAAATATTAAAATAAATAAATAAATCAAGTATTTCATAATAAATAATAAAAATATATATGACATTAAAAGATAACGTCCCTAGGTTACGCATGTAACCATAGTTCCCCGAGGGAGCAAGACACTGCATCGAAACGCTTTGGGAACACCTTCACCGTTACCACGCTCTGAATCACGTGTGTAATCAGTCCAATGGATGGACGAGACGTCACGGGCGGGGTGACGTAGAGACCAGGAAGCTTAAAAGCATGTGCGGTGGATACAGCGGCAGCTTCTGGTAGAATGAAGGAAGCGCTCGCAGGGATGCCGGAAGTATGGCAATGAGACGCAGCGTCTTGTTCCCTCAGGGAACTATGGTTACATGCGTATACATCGCCACGTGACCTTGATCATGCGAAGTGGGTTTCCCCAAGGGGAAAACCCCTTGGTCTTGAGCCACCACAGTAGGGGTCTCATGTACAGCAGGCCAAAAGGTATCACGTTGGACGCAGCTGCCATCAGACCCAACAGTCTCTGAAACTGTTTGACAGTGAGTGACCAGCCTTCTCTCACTCTCGCGACTGCCGTGAGGATTGACTCGATCCGAGCAGGAGACAGCTGTGCCTGCTTCATGGTTGAATCCCACACCATGCCCAGATAAGTGGTTCTCTGTACTGGAGAAAGCACACTTTTCTTGGCGTTTAGTCTTAACCCCAGTTCTTTCATATGAGTGAGAACAACATCTCGATACTGAGCCGCCATGCACTCTGATTGAGCTAATATCAACCAATCGTCAATACAATTCAGTTTGCGGATGCCCTGGAGTCGCAGAGGAGCCAGAGCAGCATCCACACACTTGGTGAAAGTGCGGGGTGAGAGTGCAAGGCCGAACGGAAGAACCCGATATTGGTAAGCCTTGCCGCCGAAAGCAAACCTCAGGAACTTCCTGTGTTGGGGAAGGATGGATACGTGGAAGAATTCGTCCTTCAGATCTATCGTGACAAACCAGTCCTCGGACCTGATCTGAGACACGACCTGTTTGAGTGTGAGCATCTTGAACTTCAGTCGCATGACTAAGCGGTTCAGCTGACGCAGATCTAAAATAGGACGCAACCCCCCCATCCTTCTTTAGAACTATGAAGTACCGGCTGTAGAACCCGGACTCTCTGTCGAGAGGAGGGACCACCTCGATGGCCTCCTTCCTCAAGAGAGTGTTTACTTCTCGGCCATATGCCTCATCTTTTCCTTAGCTTTAGACATGATAAAGACAGAAAACAACAAATAAGACTGACACACATAGAGCACTTACTGAATGACAGAAGCTGCCGCTGTATCCACCGCACGTGCTTTTAAGCTTCCTGGTCTCCACGTCACCCCGCCCACGACGTCTCGCCCATCCATTGGACTGATTACACACGTGATTCAGAGCATGGTCACGCTGAAGGCGTTCCCAAAGCGGTTCGACATAGCTGAAGTTCCTGAAGGGGAACTTTGTTTATGGCGTTCAATTACAATAAAATAAAATAAAAACATCCAAATCAGTTCATGTATCACAGTGACTTTTAATGATTTGGCATTTAAACTTCTCTGATCTTCTTTAATGCATTATTTTTATTAGGCTACCACAAAGTTTCGGCCCTGAACAAAGTTACTTACTATACAAAACTTTAGCTCTTGCTGTCTCCAAGCTATTTTAGCCAGCAAAATAATTAGCTTTACTCGATTTGATAATTGGATTGAAATCAATAAATAAATTAATAAATCAAATGATTATTTCCACACTTCTGCTGATTATGTAAAAGTCTGTCCATGTGTGAATGCTTTCAGCAGGCAAACCCAGAACAACATGGGGGTGGCATATCCTGCTGTCTATAAAATGAATCTTCAGCGATTAGGATTTGTACACCTCTTATGAAAGTAAATCAGCCAGAGTGGGAAGAAAAAAGGGCGAATCGAGCCAAGCTGGCAGCAGGGAGTGCTGATTCAGTCCCCCGCGTGCCGTGAGTTACTATGACACTGCAGGATCACGGCTTCTCTCGCCGAAAATCACCACGTTTGATGAAGAGCTTCAATGCTCTTTGGGCCGTGACCCTAAACCCCATAACACAAACCTGCATATCAATGCTAATATTCAAACAATGTAATTCCCATTCTAAAAGAACAGATCAGATCCAAGCTAATGTCTACACAGGAGACTTTGAAGCTTATCGAGATTCGTCTTTGTGTATGTCAAAACGTTGTTTTTTTTAACACCACTGTTATATCTAGACTCTCTAATTCAAATAAACTCTTTAAAAATAACATTAGATTTAAGTGATGGGTAAAGCGTAAGTGCATGACTATAAAAGGAAGAGGTTGTGATATTTAAAAAAAGTTATTTTGAAGATTTCTTTTAATGACCGCTGAAGAGAAAATACCATGGCTATCCTGTTACACAACGGCTCCATCTGTTGAATTGAGCTGAACTCACGTCTGTTTCAGTGAGTCGTGCTTCATAGGTTGATGTAGATAACGCAGTGGGCAGAGGGTTTTCAGTGTGGTCTCTCTAATTGGTTTACTGGGCTTAAAAGTAAAGCTGAACAAACAGAAACATGAACAGTCTGGTCTAAAAATGTTTAATGTGCTTCTAACTGAGGATTACATAAAATAAAAAAAAACTAAAACTAAAAGAGCAAAACTATGTCACTATGTTCATATCCCATCAAGATGCCTTATACTGTGTGTATACATTTATAATGTTACAAAAGCTACAGTAGAGACATTTATAATGTTACAAAAGCTACAGTAGAGACATTTATAATGTTACAAAGCATTTCAATTTCAAATTTTGTTTCAAACTGTCTATTCGTCAAAGGATCCTGAAAAAAATGTATCACATTTCTAGAAAGGTATTAGGCAGGAGCACAACTGTTATTATTAATAATATTTAATATAATATTGAGAAATGTTTTCCTGAACAGATTTCGATTTTCAGTTTGAGGTCTTTATTGTTACATGACTACTACTTTACCAGACTAACTGATTTTCCACACTGCTGAAACCCCTCCTAACATAATCCACCAGGCTCAGACATATCATTTGAGACCACTTATTTATTTTTAAAGGATTTAAACATCATGATTCCCAAAGATTTCCCATGAAGGCACTGTCTGAATGTGAATGAGGATGGTCTGTGTTTAAAATAAATTAACCAATACAGTGCACTTTACTCTTATCTGTCCTTAGTAACAGTAATGGAAAGTATATTTATGGGTTGGTCAAAGCCAAAAAGCTCATTGAGAATATAAACAGAGTAATTAGGAATTGTGTTTTCCACCGTCATGGTCGTGGTTCCACTTGGCCGGGAGCCATGATGTGGTTTATCTCATGGGAATTAGTAGCTGCTTCTGCCTGCTGGAGCTCTGAGGGGAGAGGTTTCGATGGGAAGACGTGGTTCTGCTGGCCTGATTCTCAAGGAAGCACAACATTTGAATGTTCCTCTTAGTAGCTGATCCATATCTGCTGCTCTTGACAGAGGACACATCCAGTTCACGTGGGATGATCCCTTTTCTGAAAAATTGGCTCATAACAACTGCACAGTGTATACAGAGCTGTCAGCACTCAAGAAACATTCCGGGTTTTTTCCTCTGCTTGATGACTAAGCCTCTGTTTTATTTATTGTTAAGCCTTTAAATTTCTCTAAATGTTATTTTTGGGAGAGTCAAAAAAACAAGCACACTATGTCTGTGTATTACTTGCGTTTTCCTTATGGTTAAAAATATATATTTTTAAATATATTTCAAAAAAATTAAAAAATGCACAAAAATATATTTGCTAAAATATGTTTAAAAATATTTTCTTTTTTTTGTATATATTTGGACAATATATTTTAAGATATAGCTATATTTTTTAAAAGCGTTCAAAAATGTATTTTTGCAGTGCATTATTTTCAGTTCAAGAAAATACATTTGCATTTAGACTAAATGTAGGCTATACTGTAAGATTGAAAATGTATTTTCTTGGCATGTGGACCTGAGCTAATATGAACTAACAATGAACAATTGTATTTTTATTAAGTAATGTTAACGTTAACATCAAAAATGTTAGCATTTTGTTAACAGAGGCAAAATTTCATAACATCTTGTTAAAGATGTCTATTGATTTTCAAATAATATATCTAATTAAAAACATTATTAACAGTCTTATTTTTCTGTAAAGTTGCTTTGCAATGATTTGTATCATGAAAAGCGCTGTACAAATAAACTCGAATTGAATTGAATTGAATTTTTTAAACTTATTTAATTATTAATAATTAAATAATTAAGAATTAATTAAAATGTTTGTTTAAAATGGTTTATTATGGCTAAAATCTTTAAGATTTTTTAAAGCAATTGTCTTTGTCACTTGTCACTCCATTGGCCGGTTGCATAAAAAGGTTTAAACTAGTCTTACAAGTTAGTCATCAGATGTTTTTCTTTAAAACTGGTCTTTATTTTAAAATTTGGTTACAAAAAAACGTAAAATAGTCTAAGTTGGATCCAAAATAAGACTGATTACCCCTTGGCTAACTGCTAGTTGGTCAAACTAGTTCTTAAGATACTGTCTTAACATAGAGGCTAAGCTTATGCAACTGGCCCCATATGTAGTCATTTAATGTGAGTGCTCATTTAGAGCATTGAGAGCTTGTGAAAAGACTTTAGACTTCACTGTTCAGCATCCAGGACTAATTAAATGGTAATTCTTATGATTCATGCATATTCAGTAGCCCTCATGGTTCATTCATTCAATTAGTCATTTTACATGCATTTCGAATGCAACCATTGATAAGTGTTGTTAATCCTCCCCAGCGCACTGTGTGCATCCAATATTCCCAATTATTTTTAGACTTTTATTCAATAAAGCATATGAATCAGTTAATTTTTAAAAAACCAACCAATGTGCTAAAGCTGCAGCTTGAAAGATCACACCGTTTCATCTGGGTGCTATTGTCGTCACCAGTTCTTACAGGTCATAGCATTAATGAATTAAGCTTATTAATCCAACTAAAACCCAGTCATTGTCATTCACCAATGAGTCCATTTTGGACTATATATGAATCAGACGTGGTTCAGCCTGACCTTGTTTACTCGGTTATAGCAGTCACTATTGATTTTCTGATGATAACACCAGTACCACAATTCAGCACTGTGGTAACAGGTGATGTTGGAAAAGAGAGACTATTCACAGAGTTTAAAAGCCGCGGGTAGTGAGGGAAGTAATTAAGTTATATTTATCACTTTAAACAACAGAGAGTAATAGAGATTTTACAGAAAAACAAAGCTACACGAAGCTACAATCACAAACCAGCAGCACTGCAAACAGGAAGCAGGAATAACACTCTATAATCAGTCTAACATCCTCAGGAGATTAACCCTTAATTGTCTCGGCTTGATCTCTGTCCCTGTTCCAAAGTCACTCCTGAACCCCTTCAGCTACACAGCTAAGCCGTGCCTGTGTGGTAATGCAGACAGTTAGAATCAATGGATTTCTGTCGTTTGTTTTACCGTAAATTAGTCATGCGCAGTACCATTATGGTGTTTGGGCCAAGCAGTGCTAAGTGAATTTAGCAGAGATGTAATGAAATATTATTAATCACGGCAAATAATATTGTAGTAAAATTAGAGTTCTGCTTTCAATGCAACTGGGATTTTCAAAGGTTTGTAGGTGTACTGACTTTTTGACTCTCTGGAAGATTCCACTTAGAAGCAAAATTTGCATGAAGTGTTTTATATTTCAAACAAGGAAACCTCACAATTTGGTGTTTGCAAACAGTGATGACGTTTTTTGTGGGCGGAGCTTATCTGGTGGCAGAAAATGACAGTTTTCAAGTGGCGGTTTATGGAAACCATGGAATAAAAGAATAAAAAAAGGTAAAATTGAGTTAATATTTCAAAATTCTGACTTTATTCTCGCAATTCCGAGATTACATCTCACAATTCTGATATATAATATGTTCCCTTATGAACTGCATATGTGAATATTATGTAGACCAATTGTTTAAATCAAATTTATGCTTTAAAAGCAGAGTAATCATAGCAGGTTTCATTAATTAGTCTGTCCGTTTAAACGTCTGCGTTTAGCTTCAAATGGTGTTTTTGACGACAGAATTCTATAAAAATGATTTGCATTCCGATTCTGACATCCAAAGGCACAACAATGCATTTTATCTCTTATTCCGTGGATTTTTCCCGTTTCACTCCACTTGTTACCAGTATTTTTCTGCCAGCAGAATGCGCACGCAGCTATGAGTGACGTAACTGTGACGTCTACACGAAATTGGTCTATACTCCAATCAGACCATAATGTTGTCCTGTTTTTAAATTTTATTTTATTTTATTTTTGATATTTGGTAAACAAATGAAAAATAATATGAATAAATAAAAATAGTTTGTACTAGGAAACAATGTGCAAACACTTTGCATATATTAGTTACAGTTTTTTTTTTTTTTTTACATATTTTACTTTTTAATTTGCACCTCATTTAAGGGATATCACATCCAAAAATGAAAATTCTATCATCATTTACTCAACCCAGGGCCGGCCCATCGCATAGGCGAAATAGGCAAATGCTAGGTGCGCCCAAATGGGTCAGTTTTTAAGCGGAAAACAAGGAAACAATGCATCACTGCTGTCCCTGAAGCGCCACCTGCTGACAGAGAGTGAATTTGCATTTTCATTCAGCCCATCTGCTGTTTGGTATGTTTTATGTAGCCTAATTTCACAAAGCTAAAGTCAGAACATTCTGTTTTTGCTTCAGGTTTTGAAATTATACAGTCTAATTTAGATCAAAATATAGGCTAATAAAGATTGAATGAATGAATATTCTTCATGCACTCATATTTTCATTCTTTCTTGTCTTTTGCTTAAATACATAAAAAATCAGTACTGGATTCTGCCATGAAAAGTTAAGACCAGTGCATCCCTAAATTTACGAATGTCTGAAATGAAGAAATTAAGATTTAAATGTTAGTATTGTAGCTGCCTTTGGATGATACAGTTCTCTAATTTAAGCTAGCCGAGTTAATGTCAGTTTATTTATTTATTTATTGTGCAACAGTCATATTTATTTCGTATGTAATTTGTTTTATGTCATAAAGGGCACCAGCTAAAATCTTGCCTAGGGCACCAAATTGGTCAATATTGGTCACCTCATGCCATCAAAGATGTATATGACTTTCTTTCTTCAGAGGAACACAAACAAATATTTTTAGAAAAATAAACCATCTCTGTGAATCAATGCATATGACCCCAGTTGATGAATCAATGTCTTCTGAAGCAAAGCGATAGATGTAAGAAAAAAAATATATATATATATATTTTACATACGTTTTAACTTAATAAACCATTGCTTCTGGCCAACTGTCATACACGCATTATATGAATTCACAGAGATGGATTATTTTTCTAAAAATCTTTGTGTTCATCTTGAAGTAGGAAAGTCATATTGTTATGATCACTGTCTTGTGCCTCTCTGTTTTGTGTTCAAGGACTTTTATGTTGAAGTGTTTCCTGTGTTTAGTTCATGTCCCCCTTGCTCCTTTGCCTATTTTGTTTGTTTCCATAGTTACCCCTATTAGTTGTCATGGTAATTCATTAGCTCCGCCCTCCTTGTATCTTCAGTGTCCTGTGTACATATACCCCTGTTTCAGTGCTTGTTTGTCAGTCGTTGTATCCTGTAGATGTCCATGTTCTTTGTTTCATGCTCTTGTTTTCTGTTTAGCCGTGTTTGTTTTATTTTATTAATAAATCAATATAAAAAAAATTCTGCATTTGGATCTTCCTCATCTTGCTTTCATTCGACCCAGCATTACACATATAGCCTACATCTGGGATGCCATGAGAGGGAATAAATGCTGATTGTATTTTCTTTTTTGGGTGGAGTATCACTTTAAGATTAATAATCCCCATTATGCTGAATAATACCAATTTGTCTAAATTAATTTGAGTGACATTTTAAAAATAACATATCCTTATATAAAACCCTGAAAGGCTTTGAAATTAAATTGATTCCTGTGGGTTTACATTACAGCACAACAATAACGATATGTTTTTATTCCTCAAAACATTAGGTGTCCAATGTACAGATGAACAGCTGCTACTCTGCTGAAACAAATAAAATCAATGGTTTGTTTGGGTGATGAATCAGAATGCAGGCACACAGAACTGTTCAATCACAAGCTGGTCTCATGTTTTCCAGGCTTTACTGCATTTATCTTCTAGTGATATAAAAGGATAATGTTTGAATTAAAAAAAAACAAGGCCATTAAAATAGTGGCTTGAAGAATGTCCCTCTTGAAAACAGTTGTAATGTCTTGGAGAGAACACATGGATGCAACATGGCACAAAATTAGCCTGCCTATTTTTGTAACATCTGATTTATTTACAAATGCCCAAATTGAATTTTATCTCATTGCTGGAATGTGATTTGGTTGTTATTCATTGTATTGCTCCAGCATTCCTTACTTTATCATTGTGGGGAACTTACCCTTATGAATGTCCTCCCACATAGTGTAGTAGATTATGTAGTAAAGTACACAGAAACAGTTAAGTTAAAACAACTTCCAACTAAAATAGCTTTTTTGTGTGTGCTGAACTATGCAATGACTTTTGACATATGTTATGTTATGTTGCTATGTTAGCCTGACAAAAACAAACACATTTTTAAAAATATATACCGTAAACTATAGAAGTGTGTTATTTTGGGTCATACAGTATTGACTGTAAAACGGTTCTGTCTCTTCAGTAGAGTTTGGGCCAAAGTTAGGCTAAATTATGCTTAACTGCTTTAGGCTGCCTTTATTTTAGGTATGAAAAAAAAACAGGCCACTATGACTGTTGATTCCAGCGAGAAGAGCTTTAAGGTCCATCTTTTTAATTCTTTTCCATGTCTTTTGCCCAGACCTATCCATTCATGGAGAGGTTATTTTTCATTTTAAATAATTGTGCTGTTCGCAGTTTTCATGCTACCCAATCAAAACTGCTGATTTTGATAGATTACTGTCTTTTTTGGACATCAGGCTGCATGGGCGTCGGAACCATTGAATGAGGGTGGGACAGGAGGACCCACACACTTTTAAAGACCAATGATATTGGACCCAGCCATTTTACCGTCTCTAATTCAGCGAATATGTGTACTTTTCAGAGCGCCGGCAGTCAAATCTATTCCACATGACGAATGCCCTAATAAATTAAACTCCATTTAGCTACAGCCTTGAATTCCACGCTGCTGCTTCCTCAAATCCATTCCACTCGGCTCATTCAGAGTCCATATAAATGAAACTCCATTCCGTGTTTTCACTACTCGCGCCTGCTGCACTCTCGCGACACAGCAAAATAAACAAAGCATCAGCATCTGCTGCTCAGATACACCTAAACCTACCTGATACTTTATTTCAACTTTTCGATTATTTCCTTGATTTTTATTTTTATTGAAAACAAAAGCTTTTCCGATGTGACATGAGATGTGAAAAGGGAGAAGAACGATTTCGGCAAAAGGCGGACGCGAACTCGGGTCGCTCGCATCAGAAACACTACGCAACCCGCGTTTCCACTTACACCACTGGAAACGTTATTCAATATCCGTTTTTTGTAATGTTCAGCCAATCAGAATTTAGCAGCCTAGTCTCTGATTGGCTGGAATTACGGCACATTGTATGGCTGGGTTGTGTTGAGCACGCGAGCTGTTGGTATTTAGCGAGCACTGAGGGCAGGCATCAGGTGAGCAAGCTAGTGAAACATTGCGCGCAAAAGAGAAGGACTGCACACACCCAAAAACTTATTTTAATGCAAAATTGATTTTCGTGTGCTCTAAATACTTTTTTCTTTGCGAAACGAACGTTTTCTCCACAAAACTCAGATCGCGCGCGTGCAAAATGCACTTTTGTGCGCTCAAAAAATGATCTTTCGCACGCAGAAATGTGGCAGAAATGTAATCCCATAACCCTCCAACGTCCCCTCCAACGTGCACGCTGACCCTCCATCTCCAACGTCCATCCAGCGTCATTCATTCCAGCCGAGTGACAACAGAGACCTGCTGAGCAATACAAACCGAGAACGCTAAATCACTGTGAAATCACATCCTTTCAGGGCCGCAGACTGGGAAATGTTGCTGTTTTTCCAGAAAGTCTCACAGGAGCTGCAAAATGTGCAAAACTCATTTAAACTCGGAAGCATGGAGAATCTTCTATGGTCCCTGCGGGTCATATAGGCTACTGATGTTACTTAAACTTCATTCCGTCTATTTCGGGACACATTTGTCAAAGTTACCCGGGAATTTGTGGATTAAAAATGAATGTCACGCAAATGTGCATTCCTTCACAGTACTTTAAAATGTAACTTGAGAATTTAACAACGTTTTTTAAAAAAAAAATCAGCCACGGCAAGCAGCGAAATAGCCTAAAAACTATTGTTGACAAGTGAAATTTAATGCGCTTCATAATATTAACCAAACTTAAATAAATTACAGAAAGACAGCATAGTAACCAATAATAAACTTCAGCCGAGATTGACTGCCGTCTGGGAGGACAGCACTGCGAAACCAGCTGCTGCAAAAGCGGATAAAGGGCTAAGGGTTAGGTCAGATGTTAACAAAAAGTAAATAGTGGTTATTATTATTTACAAGGGATATGGTTATTTAAAATGGATCGAGTGTTTGGACACCATTGTAATGCAGCAGAAATGTCCAATTATCAGGAAGATAAACGCTCCAGGCGATACCAATAGGCTATAAAACACTGTCTTTCGTTGCTGAACATAAGGAAGAGAATGGGAGCTGCTATTTTGTTTATAAATATCCAAAAGCAAGTCAAAGAGCTTTTCTTTCACTCTCATTGTTCCTCTTGTTTATTGATGCATCAGTGGACACCACTGCATAGACATGGCACTAAATCAATAATCTGCACTGAGAATGTCAGTGGACATCCTACTTATTTCATTTGCATAGACGAATATAAATTTAATATTAAATGAAGGCATGTCTTTCTTTACCTTCTTTTCTTCTCCACTTTTCCACTGTCACGTTCCTGCTTACTCTGGATTACATGAAATTCCATGTGAATCGCTTGTGATTTTCAAAGTAAATTACTTGGGGATAAAAGTGTCTGCTATGCAATTATGTATAATGCAGTGCAGATCTGAGTAAATGGGTCCTTTTGACTCTTTTCTGTTAATTTTAGAGGACCTTTTTTCCTCTAGTGCGGATGCTCTCTAATGAGTGTAAAGAATTAGTATTCATGTCTGTGATGTTCCATTTCTGGAGTTTTTCCTTTATCAGGGCAATATGACCCTTGTATCATTTTTTGCATCTACATCTGTCCCACAGATGGGGGGTGGGGGTGTAATATATGGAGTACATTTCCCAAAGCGGGAAGAGGAAGCAGGTTCTGAAATGCAGGAAAAACTAAAAACATTAATATCAGTATATGTAATATGTTTATGTGAAAGTTTTCCCATAGAAATCCAATTTTGCAGTTTATGATAATTTACTTATTTTTATGCATTACTTTTAGTTAAAGCTGGTTACGTAACCAACAAAGGGTGCAGTTACATGATAGTTATGTGATAGTCATAGTGTATTTTCACTATATCTAGTATGGATTCAAAAGGAGCTGCTTCCTGCAATGGGCAAATTATACCGACGTCTGGTACTTTGTGTTCCAGCACTAATATGTGGAGCACAAAAGCAAAGGTAAAAGATGCTATCATCATAACATCCAGGATATTGACACTAAGATAAATCTCATGCACTGATGGCTCATGTCCCATGATTAACTCTTGGCATTATTCTCTTCTGCCTGTGAGACTATGTGATATTTCCAAACCAAACCAGTGTATTAAAATAAGGCTCACATTCGAATATTCCACAGGCGTCAAGAGCAATAACATTTTTGCAGCTATTCTCATTAACCTTATAAAATAACTATTTGTTATATATTTGACTGCTGAGAGAGCAAAGACGTTAACAAAGCCTATAGACAAGATGTGCTGGAAAAAAGATTTGGTATAAATTAAAAATCTACACTACCGTTCAATAGTTTGGAGTCAGTATAACAACTTTTAATGTTTTTAAAAGGAGTCTCTTATGCGCATGAGGAATAATTTATTTGATACAAAAATACTGTAAAAATTAAAATTTTTTATAACTGTTTTGTATTTTAAAATATTTTCAAATGTAATTTATTCCTGTAACGGCAAGGCTGATTTTCAGCAGACATTACTCCACTCTTAGTGATCCTTCAGAATTTATTCTAATATGTTGATTTTATGCAATTTAATGCATCCTTGCTGAATATAAGTATTCATTTATTTAAAAAAAAAATATTACTGACCCCACACTTTTGAATTGTAGTGAATATCTATAGAAGAATATCGTTACAGATTTAAGTTTAAAATAAACATTTTCAATAGCCACTTCTGAAAAGGTCATGGGAATAAGACATGAGGACAAACAATAGAATCTTGCAGTAAAATACCATATGAGGCATATGTAGATCCTCTAGTAAATGAATGGTTCTCTGGGGAATCATTAATATACATCTGACTGTATATAATATTTATACACCAGTCATTTTACAATTGTTTTGTGTTGCAAAGGGAGGATTTTGAAATAGCAGGGCAGCAGCAAAATTCAAATGTTCCCACACATGTAAGCAAATACATTTTTATATCATGACTCTTTTTTTTTTCTGTAAAATCTCTATTACTCTCTGTTGTTTAAAGTGATAAAATATAACTTAATTTCCACCATATTTCTGATATTATCTATCAACCTAATCTGATTAATTTGATCGTTCGCTTTTAATGATGAACTGCCTTTAACTGAAAAATTTGTGTTTACTATTGTCATTTTGCATTATTGACACACTATTTTCCTAATTAATGCTGTTCAGTTGCTTTGACACAATCTGTATTGTTAAAAGCGCTATATAAATAAAGGTGACTTGACCTGACTCTGAGTTACATAACTGTCTAACTTTATTATCTCCATCACAGAGTTTTTTTTTTTTTAAGCAGTGTTCAAGAGGAATTCATTTCAAGGATTAAAATCAGCTTTTTGTTTTGGCGTTAAATAGCATAACAATATTTGTAATTTCATTTGAGACAGCATACATTTTATCCGGAAAGTTTCAAGTTGACTTTATTAAACAAACCTTTGTATTTATCTATATATATACCTAACCACAGAATTTGAGCATAATATTATTTGCCTGTCTCACCAAAACCCTCACAGCCCTGCCTTGCAGCAGCCCTGCCTTGCAGCTAAATGTCTGGCCACAATCCAGACAGATGAATTACGATGAGTTTTTATTGCTTCACCCTCACAGCCCTGCCTTGCAGCAGCCCTGCCTTGCAGCTAAATATCTGGCCACAATCCAGACAGATGAATTACGATGAGTTTTTATTGCTTACATAACTGGAGTTGCTCAGAAAAGCTTGGATTCCACAATGGTCTGTGCCCTTCATACAAGACTGGAGGATTAATGTTTTTTGAAATCCTAATGGAGACCATAATATTGTAACCACCATTCTCAGCTGTCTCATTTGTACATGATTAAATAAAATCATACTAATTATTTAGTCCTAAATAAACCTGTGTGACAGTGACTGTGTACTTTAGGTGTCCCTGAGATGGTAAAACATTCTAACCAGGCTTACAAGATTTAAACTCAACTACTGTAAATGAAAACAGATGATGATCGGAGTCCTAATCCTAAAATACCCATGTGCACTTTGTAACATCATCATTTTAAAAACATGCCTTACGAAAAACGAGCATTAACCTTCTAGAGCCACTCACCGGACATTTCATTTCCGAACTGCTGCAAAACGTACAACAACCAACATAGTAAAACATTGCCTGATTCACGTTCATTTGTTTTGGATAAAACTGAACAAGCTTTTAGCACCACTCACTGGACATTTCACTTTGAAAGTGTCGCTAAACATGCAAGAAGCAATGTTGTATCAGAAACGTCGCGACAGCCATGTTTTTCCAATGATCCTAGGTTTGAACTTTTAGTTTACAAAAATACAAATAAATAGTCAGCTGGTGTTACTTCTCTAAAGAAATGTAAAGCTAAACTTAAAGGAACAGTTTAACCAAAAATAAAATTTTGCTGAAAATTAACTCACCATCTAAGATTCTTCATCTGAACAGATGTGGAGAAATGTAGCATTACATCACTTGCTCACCAATGGATCCTCTGCAGTGAATGGGTGCCGTCAGAAGAAAGTTCAAAAAGCTGATAAAAACATCACAATAATCCACAATAATGAGTACATTTTCAGCAAAATTTCTTTTTTGGGGGAACTATTCCTTTAATAGTTGGATTTCCAAATAATAGTTTGCGCCACAACACATTCTCGTGGGAATTCATAACTGCTTTATGTTTTGGCTGAATTTTGTTGAATATATGAAAATGAAAAAGCCAGGTGTGGACCTTCATGCTTAGTATTTTCCTAAAAATCATACATTACAAAATCGTCAACTCATACAATTTAGAAACCAAAATTTAAAAAAAAAAATTATTTTCACAATTTAATAATTAAAGATATAATAATACATGTAGGTGTTTGATTTCTAAGGACATTTTTGTTTATATTTTGTACTGTTGGGTCACCAATTGATGTCTAATTCAAAATCTGGGCCTCAAACTAAATCAGTCTCACTGGTAAAGACTATTCAACATGAATTTTAATAAGCTCATTTTATAGACAAAAGTGTTTTTCATCCTTATGGAAGATGAGCAAAACGATTTGAGATCTGTGATATTATGGCTTCACAGGATGCCTACTAATTACGCTTCCTTCCCATGCTTTATTATGCCCACCTAATTATGTGCACTGCATAGAATTGCAAAACACCTCTCGCTTTTCTTTTTTTATTATTATTTTTATCTTTTCACAAAACAATGAATATTTTGGTTCCTTATTTTAAAAGCAATTCTTTATTCAAGACAGATACTTATACACTGTGTGGCTATAATGTAAATGTAATTCCTTCAAGAGAATTATCTGATATGGAGTCGGCTATATCTACTGTCACTCTGCTGTTTGACAGATGCTTGCCGCTGCGCTGGGAGAAGATGACGCAGTTTAGCGTGGTACGGCTGACAACTCAGCATTTTCTTGCCTTTAAATCTCACCTTTCACTTCACATTACCTTCTGCAATTCATCATCCAAAGCGGCGATGGTATTAAATGTAATCGCCTTAATTCACTTGGAGTGTGTTTGAGCTAATAGTTGGATGGTTTTCAAGAGCTATACAGTGCCAGTGCCACGGGGTATGTGTGCATGCCTGTATACTGGTCACACAGCGGTCTGGCTGCTGTTTCTCCTGAGCTCAGCACTGGCGTCTGGGTTGAAATGCATCAGCCATACATTTGGTGCCATCACCTACCGACCCATCCACAAAGGATATAACTTTCCCCTTCACGTCACATGCTCTGCTGTTTCCTATTAGCCTCTGGTGGGAGTACAGTTTAAGACTCCTTAATCTATCAGCTGTGTCTGTATCACTTTGTAATGAACAATCTTTAAGGGTTGGCCTCACTTTGTAAAATCTCTCAGAGTCTGAATTTTTAATGGCAAGGCTTATTTAATATTGTCACAACGAGGATATTCCTGCATGACAGCAGGCTTGTTTCCTTTTTCACAGTTCTGGCTAACTGTAATTTATTTTGATTTCTGTATAAATTAGTTGACTTCTGGGGGTTTTCATCCATCTGTTTGAGATATCTGTTTTCTGTTTTTTTTGGCGCAAGCCATTTAAGTACTCCATCACTGTCAAAGTATATTCCTGTTTGGCTGGCATTTGCGAAGAGATTGGGTTAGTGGCTAGTTTATAAAATTACAGATGATTTGCAGGAATATTTGGACACTCATGGCAGTCTTTAAAGATGTGCAGAGCGTGCAGACCTTTGGCAGTGAATGACTTTGTGCTTTCTGCAGTTCATTTGTGCGCTACATTAGGACCAGACACTAGAAAACGTGCTTTGGGACTAAAAGTGGTACTTAATATCTAAAAATAATTGTTTTTAGAAATTTGTGGACATACGGCATGTGTGACAGATTGGTATTGTATAACTGCACAGTCCTTGTGGGACTCAAATGGGCATCTAGATACCACCATGCATCAACAACCTTGATATTGTTTGCAAGTTTTCCATGTTTTAAATTGCAGATGATCCTAAGAATAGAGCGGTTGGTATGTCCACTGGCATGCTTTCCAGTTGACAATATATTGCATTACCTGACAGCACGCTGTGAAGCTCAAGTGACCCCTTTATTATAATTTATATCTGTCAGCAGGATGGCTAAAAAGGTGTATATGACAAGCAACATTTTATTCTTTAAAATAAACTACAGTACCATCTATTTTTATGTTAGTAAATTTATATTACCAGTAAATAATCCAATCGTGGCTTGTATCTTTTTCAGTTTCTACTTATGACTCACATTTATTAAAATAGTCACATAGTCACTATTCAGTGCTTCTGGTAACAAATCGCATATTTGTGCCATTGAATATCATCAGTGATAAATAATGGTTCAGATATCAGCTATTCATTTCCGACTTGACTGTATTTGAAATATTGCTGGCACTGATTCATATTTCTATAACTTATACTATGCATTTATTTGATTGTAGGGTAACACTTTATTTTAAGGTGTCCTTGTTACACGTTACATGTACTTACTATTATAATAACAATTAATTATGCATAATTACATGCAAGTAACCCTAAGCCAAACTCAAATCCTAAACCTAACCATATAGTAAGTATATGTAGTTAATTAATATTACTCAGTACTTAAATGCATAATTACATTGTAACAAGGACACCTTAAAATAAAGTAGTGCCTGTTTTTGGAACTAGAAACATTTCTTATCTCAGTAGTTATACTACTTAGTATTTATTTGTAAATGTCTAAATTATAGTTCAGTTAAAAAGTTGGTTACATTTTATTTGAACATGTTCTTGTTACAATGTAATTGCATATTAAGTACTGAGTAATATTAATAACCAGCATGTACTTAGGGTTAGGATTAGGGTTTGGTTTAGGGTTAGTTGTAATTAATTATACATAATTTACTGTTACTATAGTAAATACGTGCAATAAATATTAGATGGTTATCGGAAAAACAAGCAGATACTGGTAAGTTTTAAGAAATAAAGGTTACAATGGCTTGCCAAATGAGCAGGTTAATAGGCCGTGACTGCCTGTATAGTCTCCATAGGGGAGGGGGTTTGGTGAATGCAGGAGTGGTCAGCGGCAGTGCGCTGGATCAGCCGGGAACACCGGGAGAGACACTGCGGAGAACTCGGCCAACCAAGTTCCGGACGCGCACATCTTCAACTGGACCTTATCCAACGTTTACAATTATGGACTTTTCCTATTTCGCACTTGTTGCGCAACAGAGCTTACGGATCCTTTGGAGCGGTCATTTTCTATCTTTTTTTTGGTTTGGCATGCAGAAATAGTAACAATTTGCGCATTTGTAGGTGAATACTGCTCTTACATTGGTATGGAGGTACTGCAGAGGCAAGATGAGTTCTGATACAGATCATGCCGTGAACTTCTTGAGTAATGCTTCCTCCGAACTGTCCGACGTCTCCAATTCGAGCTCCCCGGGCAACGGGACCGAACCGAGCTCGTTCAGCCTCAGTCGCGCGCTTCCACTGGGCATGGTTCTGGGCGCTTTTATTGTGTTTGCTATCGTGGGCAACATTCTCGTTATTCTCTCCGTAGTGTGCAACAGGCACTTGCGCATCCCAACCAACTACTTCATCATCAATTTAGCCATGGCAGACCTGTTGCTGAGCACAACTGTCCTGCCGGTGTCCGCCACGCGTGAAATTCTCAACTACTGGGTGTTCGGGAGGATTTTCTGTGACATCTGGGCTGCGGTGGATGTGCTGTGCTGCACCGCATCCATCATGAGTCTGTGCGTGATCTCCATAGACCGCTACATCGGGGTGCGTTACCCGCTGCAGTACCCGAGCATTGTGACCGAGAAAAGGGCGCTCCTAGCCATGCTGGGTGTTTGGGTTCTTGCCTTTGTCATCTCCATAGGACCTCTGCTCGGGTGGAAAGAGCCTCCTTCAGAGGATGACACTGTGTGCCTCATCACAGAGGAGCCGTTTTACGCGCTCTTCTCCTCGCTGGGCTCCTTCTATATCCCTTTAGCGGTGATTCTGGCCATGTACTGTCGCGTGTATGTAGTTGCCAAAAGAACCACGAAAAACCTCGAGGCTGGAGTGATGAAGGAGCGCATGGACTCCAATGAGCTGACGCTTCGGATTCATTATAAAGGCTCTCAGACGCAGGATGACTGCAGCAAAGGCCACATGAGGAGCTCGCTGACACTCAAATTACTCAAGTTTTCTAGAGAAAAGAAAGCTGCTAAAACGCTTGGTGTTGTTGTGGGCATGTTCATCCTGTGCTGGTTACCATTTTTCCTCGCACTACCCATCGGTACGTATGATGGTTTATTAATTATAACCCAACTTTTAGGTATGATTACATAGATCTCAATCCTCCCAGGCTGCACTGGTCAACAAGTCAATCATTTCTTCATTTTATTTTACATTCAACATTTTTACAGTTACATGTTTCACTTGTTTGAGCTATTTTGTAAACTTTGTAAATTCTATAGATTCGTGATGCAAAATAGATAAAAGCTTTATAGCCTACTTTCAGCCTGTGAGTTTCTGTGGTGCTAAATGTAAATGTCCCAAAACGAAATTTAGTATAATTTAAATGTGAGCGACAGACACTGACAGATCAGATTATAAGCGAAACAGTGTTTTAAATTGTATAGCAAAAATGTTTGCTGCACCTTATATGCAAAAAAACTTAATAAAAAGTAAAAAGTGACAAAAAATTGAATTTTATCAAATTAGGTCTATGTCCCTGTTGTAAAAACAGTGTTTTTAGAACATGTTTTTAATGGTCCAGTGTGGTCTACTAGCCTGATCAAGATTCCCACTAGCTAGTCTGTCTGATTCATTATCTAGAAATCAGATTTGTAGTTCATAAATTATAGCAAACATATAAATATAACTATAAGCTTGCTAAGCTTATCATCTGTCCCACCTAAAAGAACATTTAAAGTCTAGCCTAGTTCATTCATCCTAGTTATAGTTCTAACCACTCCTGCACAGTGTTATTGTTTTGATATAAAGGAGTCCCAGGGCATACAGTTTGAGACAGTCTGTGCAGGATGCCCCATTATTTCATTAATCTATCATAAGAAATAAAGTTCAACCTTGTTGGACAAATGAGAGACAAACCCATGTGACATTACCACAATAATTAGATTTTTATAAATATTTGTAGCGGCGTGTGTCTTCTGTGGAATTTATCTCCAATTACAGCCGTTCCTGTGGTGGATGATTAACAGTGGAATGCATGCACATGATTCTATCAGCTGTAGAAACATGTCATACACATTATATCACACTTAAAGAGGGAACCAGAAAGATGTACAAGCTGAATATATTTTGGAGCATATTTAGGCCTGTCTTACACTTTCATTGTGGTACTTTGCTGGTATTGCTCCATGCATTACAAGAGACCACATCTTAAAATATCATGCTATAGTTTATCATAAAAATCATACAATATCATGGTGCATTATATTTTAAATAATGGCATATTTATAGTTTATTTTAGTTTAGTAGTTACTACTAACATGCAATGCTGTTACAGTTGAATGATGAACAGTCAAATAATGATTAAAATAACCATAGCAATAATTTTACAGATTGAATATCAAGATATCTGACACTTTAGAATGTGATTCTGTTGCCAGGAAAATCTACACGTCTCCAGTTCCGTTGGTAAATTCATTTTCTGTTTGTGGTACCCAGCTCAGATCTCTCGTTGTTATTCAAAAACATCTTAAACTGTTAAAGTTCAATACGTTTACTCACAAAATGAACAGTTTCAATTTCTCTCATGGATGAGAGCCAGTGGAACAGATGCAGAGGGTTCATTGCAAAGACATAATTTTTGACGTATGAAGCCTTTACTCATGAATGTGTTGTTTTGAAGTGAAAGCAACGCCTGTCATGTTAACCTGATGTGTGGTCATTTAATTCAGCAATGGATGAGTCACTACAGAGCCGGTCCCTGAAGCTTGCTGAAGTCTCCTGGTGGAATGCATTGGAGATGCCAATGTCTTCAGAGCACTCTCATTCCCAGGCTCACTCCCTATCTGAATCCAGAGGTTTCTGATGAGGTGTGGGAATATAGGAGAGGTACTATTCCCACCACAGAAAAATCTGGTCAAAATTTAATCACCCTCCTATATTCACTTTGTGACCCAGAAGGTCAGCTCCCAGTGACCTTCTAAAGAGTCATATTAGCAGATGGGCCGATATGTTTTTCCTGCAAATGAGTAAGGAAATATTTGGAAGGAAAATATATTCCATGTGTTCGACCTTGAGGAGTTAACTTCCCTTCTTTAAGTGGCCTTTGTTTTCATATGCCATGTTATGAATTTTGAAATGAACTGGTGTTTGAGAAGATAGTCATTTCTGGTTGCATTGCATCAAGATTAGGTCATGATAGTTACTGTCCGCAGGCGAATATTTGACTTCCTTTAACTGTCATATTTTTAATCACAGTATCTATTATGTTTTATTTCCACAAATGCTTTGAGTGTTGATTAAGCTCAAAAGGCTGCAAAAATTAATTTACTTGCTTTCTGCTACAGAATAATTCATTTTCTCTTCTAGATGGTAGATTGAATGCAGATTGAATACAGATAATTGAAAAATCAATGACCTCTTTGCCACCAGGCCACATAAGAGTTTATCCATCAAGTAATGTGTTTTCTAAGGGCAGTTCGTACTATTTTGGCAATGATTTCAACAGACTAGATTTAATCACAGATGAACTAAACAACTAAATAACAAAGCAGCAAGGTTTCTCTAAATGTCAGCTGGAAAACAGAACAGAAACCACTTGCTTAAAGGAACAAGGTTGCTGCAAGATTGTTTGTTGACTTCTTATAGCGCAGATTGTCTTAATTTATAGCTGCTCTGACTGAGAGATGTCTGAGTGACATGTGATTTAGAGAAGGAAGAGGCGAGAACATCTTAACGTAATGGAATAATTCACTTACTGGCAGAGATAGGAGCTGACTGCAGGCCTCACACCTGTGACTCTTCTTGAAGTGTGGTAATGAAACCAAGTCTCATCCGGCTCTGTACTGATACATACCATAGTGAATTAGATCAAATCATTCACTTCAGGCATCCATCCTGTTCCTGACAGAGGAATTATTATAAGCACATAACTTTGAAACTTTCTGATTAACAGAGTTATTTTTGTTGACTTGTTTTGTCTAATTAGTAAGATCAGAGCCCAAAAAAAATGGGTATGGACTGCACATCAGGCATTTGCAGGCGAGTGAAAATGGTGAATTCGTCAGGGAAGAGTGAGTTAGTAAACTCATGAGCAGAGATGAGCTACAGTCAAAGTCTGGAAAAGCATGATGGATCTGTGTGACCTTTATTTTTTATGTTTTGGAGACCAGGGGAGTAAAAACCGAAGAAAGATTTCCAGTTTGAAAATGGGACCTCTAGAAGAGAACGATTTTTTTTTTGGCTTATTTCTTTAAATAGATTGTTGGTTGCAGCTGGACTAAAATTGTAAAAGCACTATAAATCTTCCTCAGAGACAGATTTTGGAAAAACTTAAGATAACCATTTTAATAAAAGCTTACAGAGTGCACAGCAAAGAACAGGTTATTCAAATTATGCTTTTTATGGCCGGATGAAAGTGTTCAAAAATAGACTTACTTTTTAAGACAGAGACAGACTTAATGTTGAATTAGAGACTTAGAAATATGACAGATAAAACTTAATTTCATGAAACCTGTCAAGAACATATACAAAGAAATAGGGAACAAAAAAATAAGGAAATTATATTTTTTTGCTCAACTTTTATTGAGAACATTTTATTATTATATAAATTTTATGTAATACTGTTTATATATTATATAGATTTATATCAGTTGGTTGTGTGTGTGTGTGTGTGTGTGTGTGTCATATTTTAATGACAGTTAATGTTTTCCCATGCCATTTGCATTTTTAAAATGCAAAAAAAGTATTTGTACACATTGTGATAGTTTATATATATATATATATATATATATATATATATGTATTGTTACAGTGATTAGACTAATAAGACACACTCAAGTAAAATATCTGTTCACATAACGTTAATGAGAATCTGGAGAGAAATATGTTTATTGTCATTAAGATTATAAAGATTTACAAAAATGTTGATTCTTTAAGTTATTTCTGTACAGTACATGTGAGTTAATAAAGTCTGCCATCTATTGGTAAAAGATGAAAACGCATTGTGCATGCAGATTGTTTACAAAAATTCCCTTTTATTTCTCTTATTTTTAGGGTCGTTTAACACCAGTTTACGTCCTCCTGAAACATTCTTCAAAGTGATCTTCTGGCTGGGCTACTTCAACAGCTGCCTGAACCCCATTATTTACCCCTGTTACAGTCGTGAGTTCAAGCAGGCCTTCATTCGGATCCTGCAGTGCCAGTGTCAGCAGAGGAAACAACAGGGCTGGAGGGCGTACAACTACCGCGTCCAGAAGGGCTCGGATAACCAGGTCTACACAGACACCAGCTCCATTTGCATGAATGGCAGTCAGCAGACCCTGGCCCCAGTGCAACCCAGCCCAACGTTATTCAGCAGAGTTGTGGGCTCTCGTCCGGCATCAGGCCTTCTTCCAGGCTGGGGCCCCTGTACTTCCTCTTCCTCCCTATCTGGGAGCCCTTTCCCGATATCTAGACACACACCTGAGACTACAATCTAGCTTGGTGTCAATAGACTTTCATGCCAATGCTTTTCTCTGTCTTTCAGTTCTTTCTGGATGGATCTGATACATTATTATAGATGTGAAATACATTGGGCATCTTGTCATGCATGTCAGCATTGTTGTTTAATTTGATAGTTGCAGTTGCTATGTAAGAGATAATGTACAGTCAGCTGGTAATGATCACAAAATAAACCCCGACCGGGTGATAAGGATGCAGACGCGAATAAGTAAATAAATAAATGGACATGAAATATTGATTTAAGTTGATATTATTTTATCTGCATATTGTCTTAGCTTCCGCTAAGAAAAAAAAATAGACACTGCAACAATAGAGTAATATTATTGACACTAAAGTTCTCTGAGTTTATTTTCACTGCGGTCGACAACTAAGATTCAAGATGGCGGCAGTTGCAATTGTGTATAACGAGAGAGAATGAGTCTGGGACATGAAAATAGTGCCGGTTTCACGTTAAGAAGTTTGAATGCATTGCCGTGCATGACGGAGAATAAAAAGTGCAACGGTACCCACTTACTATTGGTTCCGGAAGTATTTTACTTCTATTTTCCCATATAGATAAAAAAAAAATTATAATCCTTAAACCAAACAAACCAGCTACGGAGGTGAATCACAACATTACGATGTGCATAAAATTCGATTTAAAGCAAAAATGTGTTTGAAAATTGTACAGGACTGTGTACTAATCGCTTCAATGAGGGAAACAGTCTCATGAAATATTGGGAATGACAGAATCAAATTAAAAACAGTGGAGATTATTATTCAAGGATGTTGATTGTGTATATACAAACAATGTATTTTACGTTTATTACAAAGCATATTGTTTGAGAGACTGAATTCACAGTGCTTCATGGGAGTGGGTGGGTGTAAAGAGTGTTTTGATATGATTTGTTTGTTGCAGTTTTTGATTGGTGGAAATTTCTTTGCAGAATCATGGGTAATGTAGTTTTTCCATCAGGAATTTTACTGTAAAACATGATTATTTAAAAAATAAGTTGAAATCATGCGGGCTGATGGCTTCAGCGTAAGCATATACCATCAATTAACAACCTCATAGTTCACAGTACGATTGTCTTTAAAGGTTTAAAAGTTAGAGTTAAAAATCCATTCCCATATCCTCCTCACTACCAGCTATGGAGTTTTGTCCTCTGTAGAGGACATTATGTTTTAGTGATTTCTCTGAGACGTTACATGTCACAGTTTTAAGTCTGTACAGAGCACATTCAGGGCTTTTCAGAGATACCAAATGATTGGATGTTTCACCATGACCACTCCCTCTCCTTGGTCTTTAAAAATGGCTGACATTAATTTAGTGATCAAGTGTAACACCCTTATGGAAATATGATAATATTTTGTAATTATCATTTTTTTTGCCTTTTCATGTCTATTCATGTCTTTGTATTTCTTAAAAAACAGGACTTTTTAAAGTCCCGATGTCTTCTACAGAGGACATGGCATAACATATGAATAAAATATCATTTTTCATTTTTTCTTATGCTCTAAACAATGTAATGACATGACAAAATACTAAATTCACAAAACTCTTTTTTCCTGGTAGTCAGGAGGTTATGGAGAAAATGAAATAGGAGTTTTACTTCTGGAACCCGACTGTTGCACTCTAAGACTATATAGCAGTGTTTACTAGATTTAACTAGTTTACTTTTCTTAATTTAATGAATATAAAAAATTGCTTTGCCAGATTTAAATAGTTAATTATAGCAGAAATGCATCATCACAGTCTGAAAAATCTCTGTCCATTCCAGAGACAGAAGGGCTGGAAATCTGGGGTAATTTGAAAAACCAAAATCACTGCTTTTTCACATTTTAACCTCAGTATCAGTATGATTGTGTACATACTGTTTTAAATGTGTAGATTGTGAAGAGTCTATATTTGGCCTGTTTGGTTGTAGTGGCTATGATTGTAGTAACATTTGCATGAACAAAGGGATCAGCTCTGCACCTGGACTTGCTGCACAGCTGTGAGCAGCACTGATAAAACTCAGTATGACTTGCTCACTGGTCTGCTCACCTCATTTATTTATTTCCCTTTTTGATCTTCATGTTATTCTTCAGGTTGTGTCAGTTTTATAATAATGCTTATTGGACTGGTCAAGATTATCCAGTTATGTTCACGGTTAGAGGTAAATCCGTGACGCCTTGTGATTTCCAGTTCAATAGGTGAGGGTGTTGAAGATGTCAGATGTCTAAACTGATTTTGGTTTGGGGTCATTACGGCACGCTTTTTAACAAATGAATAGATGGCATGAAAAGCTCATGTTTGACTGAACAATTCAAGGCACAAACCAACATATTGTATGTGCTCTGAACCAGCAAATTGGATTCTTTGAAGGTGTAAATGTGTTATACAACAAGACCTAGTACTTAATAAGAAAATGTGGTCATTGGTTCTACATTTACTGTTCGATTGCAGTGGCTATAAAAGGAAAATATCTTTCACTTTCAGTGTAATTCAGCCTTAATTTGTTTGTTTTGTGCAACCGAAAAGTTTAAGGGAAACATCAGTGCTTATTTAGCAAAAGAAGAATGTGTACATTTCTCCTGATATGCTTTTCTCCTTGTACATTTTATTTACTAAGTGGACCATATAAAAATTGTCTCCCTATATTTAGTGATATATTGCGTGCTGTACAGTAGTAAATAAAGACGTATTTTCGTTTCTCTCGAGACAAGTGTATAATGAAGAAATACATTAAATTTGCGAAGGTCCCTGATGCCATGATTTTGTAAGTTTTGTATTCTATTAAAAAAGTATTTAAAAGTGTCCACTTGACATATAAGATTTAAGATGATACCTTTGAAAAATGCATTCAAGCATGTGTATTAGGGGCTTTTATATACTACAAGTCCTTTTGTATCTGTGATGTTTACATATGGACAACATGTTTACATGTAAAGAAAATTCAATATCCAAACTGTTCATAATTCAAACTGTTTTATTTTGATGGCTTGAAACTTCACGTTTTCTTCATTATTTCATATACAGCGGAGATCAAAATTAGAGAACAACCTACAATTTCCTAAATTTCAAGGTCACTGCTTAGACCTATTTGAAGTTATCCAGGAGTAGAAGGGCAGTTTTTTAAAGCATATTTCATACATTAATTGTATTCTGAAGCATAGTATAAAAAACTTAAATGAGATATTTGAAAAAGAACTCTGATCAAAATTAGAGAACACTTACAGATACCTCCAAGTTATTGGTGTTAATCTGGCACCTGGTGCTAATTTCCTTAATTATATGACAAACCCTATTTAACTGGCAACATTCCTCCAATTTTTACTGAGACTGTAAAATGGCGGGCCGCTCTAAGGTGACTGAAACCCTTGACAGGAGGTGGCCAAAGAGATGACCCTTTCAGCCATTGCAAGAGAAGTTGGTCATTCCAGTTCTGTGATTTCTCGAATATTGCAGCTTTACAATGACACTAATTCATTCAAGTTCCTCAAAAAGGCTGGTCGTCCACCTAAGACAAATGCACGAGAAGACAGGATGATGCAGAGACTCTCGATGGAGAATCGGTTCAACACTGCAGCTGAAAATGCTCACAGTTCAGCACTGAACAGGGTATGGATCTTTCTCGTCACGTTTAAGAGAAGTCGGACTGAAAACGTACTCTGCAGTGACCAAGCCTCTCATCAGCAGAAAGAATATAAAGGCTACACTAACCTTTGCTGAGGAGCACATTGTGTGGAGAGAGGAGAACTGGTCCAAAGTTCACTTTAGTGATGAGAGCAAGTTTAATTTATTTGGGTCTGATGGGAAACATTGTGTTCGGCGTCAAACTGGGGAAAGACTGAAGCCCGAGTGCGTAAATAAGTCAGTAAAAGGTGCAGGAGGAAGTGTCAGGGTTTGGGGGATGTCTTCTGCAGCAGGAGTTGGGCCTCTTATACAGCTACATGGCAGGTGAATGCAAATATTTATCAGAACCTCCTTCAGCAACAATCATCTCCCAATCAGCCTGCAATTTTCATTCAAGACAATGTCCCTGTCACACTGCAAAACAGGTAAAGCAGTTCCTTGAAGAACATTGAAAACTGAAATGGCCGGCTAAGAGATCTAAACCAAACTGAAAATCTCTGGAAAATCCTTGTCAACAAAGTTATGGCTAAGAAACCCACTAAAGTTACTAAACTATGGAAGAGAGTGGAAGAAGAGTAGACCAAAATCACACCAGCACAGTCTGAGAAACTAGTGATATCCTGCAGCCGCAGGTGTGCTGAAGTCATTCAAAGCAAAGGCCTCTACAATTCCTACTCATTTTTTACAGCTGTAACCCTCCAAACTTTTAGTTGTAATCTTCTTTCGTGCTACAGTGGTTACTGTTCTCTAATTTTGATCACTACTGCCACAAAATAAAGGTTTTTGTTGAAATGCCTTGGAAATGTTATCAAACATGTTAGTAGAACAGCTAATATTCCTTCAAATTTTGCGTAATGAAGATTAACAATATTTCAGAAAAAAATCAAGTATTTATAGATTGTTCTCTAATTTTGATCTCCAATGTACATGTGGATTACTTGTGGATTGTGATGTTTTTATCAGCTGTTTGGACTCTCATTCTGACGGCACCCATTCACTGCAGAGGATCCATTGGTGAGCAGAGCAAGTGATGTAATGCTGCATTTATCAACATCTGTTCTGATGAAGAAACAAACTCATCTACATTTTGGATAGCCTGAGGGTAAGTACATTTTCAGGGTTTTTTTTTTTTTTTTTTTTCAATTCCTTTAATGGATTTGTTTGTGTTTTCCGCTGCAAGCTGAGAAGCTGTTCTTCTTGCCGGTAAACTCTCTGCTTTCTGAAAATCTTTGTACAATCTGGATGCAGTCACTTGTTCTGATCTAACCACAGATGAAAAGAGCAGCATGGTGTGAGAACGGCCAATGCTCAACGCCCACACCTTCACTCACAAACTGACAGTACTGTTCCTCCACCCTGCACTTCAGACAGCTGCATCTGCGTCCAGTGTCAAGCTAGTAAATATATGAATTATGTAACTGCATGTTAAAACAGGTCACCCGAATATGAAAATTAAAAATGACTTGCTTTCTCCTGTGAAATGTGAATTTGTCCATGCAGTGTTGTTTAACATTGTTGAACATAAAATTCACACAGGGTTATGTAAGTAACCCTGGGGATAAATTATTAATTTAAGCTTGACATTTTGCTCTAATTCAACTTTATATGTCAATATGTCAACATTAACCCATTTTTCATTGTATTCAGTAAAAAAAGAATCATGGGTCTTGTAATTTTCATTTAAAAAAATTAAGGTGATAATTAAAAATAGTGTGTATATTTCATTAAAGAAATTGTGGTTCAGTGTTTTCACTAATAAAACCAAGAGACGTGTTTTTTTCCTAATTTTTTAAAAGGAAACAAGCAGTTTTGCGGCTTGAATTGAGGAACTGATTAAACAGAAAAAATTAAGGAAAATGGGCTACCTTTTTATTTTAAGGGAATTAGCTCAGTTTTGCAGTTTTATTTTAGCGGTGATTGTCAGTTCCCAGCACGCTTTGCATATGGCTGGATATGCAATCAGCCTGCAATTTTCATTCAAGACAATGTCCCTGTCACACTGCAAAACAGGTAAAGCAGTTCCTTGAAGAACATTGAAAACTGAAATGGCCGGCTAAGAGATCTAAACCAAACTGAAAATCTCTGGAAAATCCTTGTCAACAAAGTTATGGCTAAGAAACCCACTAAAGTTACTAAACTATGGAAGAGAGTGGAAGAAGAGTAGACCAAAATCACACCAGCACAGTCTGAGAAACTAGTGATATCCTGCAGCCGCAGGTGTGCTGAAGTCATTCAAAGCAAAGGCCTCTACAATTCCTACTCATTTTTTACAGCTGTAACCCTCCAAACTTTTAGTTGTAATCTTCTTTCGTGCTACAGTGGTTACTGTTCTCTAATTTTGATCACTACTGCCACAAAATAAAGGTTTTTGTTGAAATGCCTTGGAAATGTTATCAAACATGTTAGTAGAACAGCTAATATTCCTTCAAATTTTGCGTAATGAAGATTAACAATATTTCAGAAAAAAATCAAGTATTTATAGATTGTTCTCTAATTTTGATCTCCAATGTACATGTGGATTACTTGTGGATTGTGATGTTTTTATCAGCTGTTTGGACTCTCATTCTGACGGCACCCATTCACTGCAGAGGATCCATTGGTGAGCAGAGCAAGTGATGTAATGCTGCATTTATCAACATCTGTTCTGATGAAGAAACAAACTCATCTACATTTTGGATAGCCTGAGGGTAAGTACATTTTCAGGGTTTTTTTTTTTTTTTTTGTGAACTATTAATTTACTAAAGACAATCTACAGGAAAAATGCTGCTCACATTGAAAAATGAAAGACAGTTTGCAACTATTGTTTTAATTTAACCACAGCACAGAGCATCACTTCCCAACATTATATATTTGTAATACTATACTAGAAAATTTCTGTTATTTCTGTGACTCACTTACATTTGATAAACACTGCAAGTATTTCTGGCAGCTGTCAAATTTAGCATTGCTTGTAATGCTTTGTTTGGTGGTCTGTTTATGCAATAAGCAACAAGTTTTTGTGTTGCTTATTTTCCCTGGATGTCACGTTTGCCTCTATATTTAAATACCACATGCATCACAAGACCTTGCATGAGCATACCAGGATGTCACACAGACTTCTGTTACTATCTTGGTCCTTCTCTCTCCTTTTATTATCACTGTTGTCAGTGGAAAAGTGAAGTCATACACTGCAAATATATGTGACCCTGGACCACAAAACCGGTCTTAAGTCACTTGGGTATATTTTTAGCAATAGCCAAAAAAAATTGTATGGGTCAAAATTATCGATTTTCCTTTTATGCCAAAAATCAATAGGATATTAAGTAAAGATCATGTTCCATGCAGATATTTTGTTAATTTCCTACCGTAAATATATAAAAACTTAATTTTTGATTAGTAATATGCATTGCTAAGAGCTTCATTTGGACAACTTTAAAGGCGATTTTCTCAGTATTTAGATTTTTGTGCACCCTCAGATTCCAGATTTTCAAATAATTGTATCTCGGCCAAATATTGTCCTATCCTAACAAGCCATGCATTTACAAACCTTATTTATTCAGCTTTCAGATGATGTATAAATCTAAATTTTAAAAAATGTACCCTTTTGACTGGTTTTGTGGTCCAGGGTCACATATGTGCTTGTTATGTGTGAAGCTTCTTCCTATCAGTGGGTTTTACAATCTTTTGCTATGCCAGGATTTACCAGGTGGCCCAAAGGCGAGCCAGATACAGAGCATAGCTGGATGCATTATGAGCCAGAACTGTCTATCATGTCATTCTCTCAGCTCCTCAACACATCAAGCTGCCCAAGTGAGAACTCGGAAGTGAGAGAGGAAGGCTGCCAGAACTCTGATTGGCTTCATATTAGTATTCCTGTTCCGCTGGCCTCCTTTAAGCACTGTTGCTCATACACTCAGGGTCAAAAACAAAGTCCTACATGCTAACCGCACAAACAATAAACAATGCGGCCCATACAAAACACTTCCATGCCAGCCAAAATACAAGGATGAACTATGCAATGGTGGGTGGGTGTTTATTAGATTGATGTTGGAGCACTGATAAAAGCTTTATATTCTCAAAGTTAAATGCAAACATAATTTTTGTTAAGCATAAAAACATTTTCCTTTTTCTATGAAAAGTTAAGATCTACATCGCTATTGGAAAATCTTGTCATGAATAAGCTGATTTTTGGAATATGGTTATTACTGTCCCGAGGTGGTCTTACCAGCTTGATCAAGGAGGATGGTACCTATATATAATGTAAGAGATCATACATTAATTTTGTGGATGTTCCATGTGGATGTTCCATGTGCTAACTGAGATCATTTAGATCATATGACAACTACACTTTTGACAGTTAGCTAATTTTTGACTATTACATTTAACTGTCTCCTGTTATGTAAAAAAATATAAAATATGAAAAGTCTCACTTTACCTGCTGTCCCATTTTTTGCCTGTTCATTATTTTTATTAATAAAATAAAAATGTAAATCATAATCTTTGTTAGTTTATTCATTTACTTATGTATTTACAATTAATTGTATCCTGATATTTAAAAGACAATCAGTATTGAATAGTGTAGCGAATCAGCTCATTCATGGGGAAATATGAATAATTAATCATAACTAGTTATAATTAATTATAAATATTTAGATCCGCTGTAGATATTTACTTGACCTCTCAGGGTCAACTGTCTGTCAATTCTAAGAACGTTAATTTCCTGGTTAAGGGAAATTACTTTCTTACTGTACAATTCTACACAGAGCTTGTAGCATAAATCTGCATGATAAGGGACTCCAGTTATGAGCAAACAATGAACAACATCAAGTGTGATACAAGTAAGACTTTAACTACATAAACACTTAAACTAGTCCAACATACTACATAAACACTTAAACTGGTCTAACATACAAATACACACTTAAACTGGTCTAACATACACATAAAAAAAAGAAGAGAAATAAAAATATGAAGCTATGGTACCATTTGATATTCAGCAGATCTACCGCCTGAAGGAAACATCAGATTCTTAGTTCAAACACACCTTTGTAAAAAGGTGCAAATGATACCTAATGTATCAATTAATAAGACTAAGTTTGAATACTTGCACGTCTCGTCTGTCTGAAAGAGAGGTTTGATGCAATCTGAAGGTTCAAGTTGATCTTTGCTGAAGTTGGTTGATGAAAAAGAACCAGTTTGAGTCAGAGAATCTTGGTGAATGGAAAAGTCAAGGCCGAAGCCTGGCACGTACTTAGGGTTTCCTGGAGCGTTTGCTCACATCTTCATCTTCTCAGAATTCAACCAAACCACCGACTCTTGAGCGGGTCACTGATGTGAGGCCTTTAAGGTCTGAGAAGATTCACTCCTCTCAAGATGGGCTTGTCCAATGAGAAAGGCTGACGTCCCAAGCAGGGGGTTGGACATACTGGGGATTTTTATGACCCTTTGTGTGAAAGCATGGTAATTTGCATATGGAACTTGAATCGAAATTACTAAAGATTCTCAGGACACTAATATATTGCCTATGTACCAACATATAATATACACGCTCGTTTAGATCATCAGAAGGCGAATTCATAGATACTTAACATGGTAGGATTACATATAGGTAAGATGACAGGAATGAGTGTTTCCATCATAAGCCTGCATAAAACAGTATAAAATCTCAAAGACAACATACACAATGACCTGAAGGATATGTGTGTTCATTCAAAGAAAGGTTTTCCTATGAATTAATTAGTAGAAAAGTCCATTTCTACTGTGCATTTGCCTCTTGCTATGGAACATGCAGTGATTTTCCCTGCTTCGCATTCCATTAGGTCGTAAATGTATCTGGTGTCAGGGTTGCCATGGTAACCAGGGTCCTGGGCCTTGTTCACAGACAACTTGGCACCCAGTATGTTTATTGGGTGAGGGGTCTGTGAACGTTTGTTAATCTAATGAATAATTGATTTGTTAAATCAAATGAAAAATGGTGTGTCTGATTGGTCCAGACGCTACAATAGTAATTGCCTCACGTTACCTTCTACATTGTAGCTATTTATTTAAAAAATCATAAATCACAAACTTTCTGTCATTTTATTTATTTACTTATTTATTTATGTACTTACATTTAATTATCTCATGATAATCAATCATGAAATGATTTGTTACACTTAACTTGATGTCCCATTTTTGTTAATATATTATTATTATTAATTAATTATTAATTACTATTATTTTTCTGTTGTAAATGAATCTTTCTGTAAATGTTTTTTTTTTTCTGTATATTTATTTATTTTGTAGCCACTATTGTATTTTGGTCACCATGGAAAATATTCATAATGATGAAGACAATCCAGATATATTTCTAGGTTCATATTTTGGTGTTTTTAAATGTTACTCTTAGATAATTATTTATGCATAATGGAATGTAAAATGAAGCGTTTAACCACTCTACAAAACACAAATAAGTATTCCAGTAAGTTAATATGAACTGGTACTACATATTCCTTTTCTCCTTTTCTACCAAAGCGTCACGCAGTGAGGGATTAACCCGAAGAAATGGGACTAAACAAAACTCTAATATGCTCAGATTCAAGTTCGGCCTTATTATGCCTGCTCAACAGTCTTCTTCTTCTTCTTTGGTTTTATGGCGGGTAGCACCAACGTTAAAGGGTTAGTTCACCCAAAACACACCTAGGATGCCTCAGGGGTGAGTAAAACGCAGCCTAATTTTCATTTTTGGGTGAACTAACCCTTTAAGGTGCATATGCTCAACAGTCAGAAACTAGACAAGACATTGTCTTGAAGATACTTCAGATATTATGTATGTTGCAACAGACAAATAAGACAGGAGTGGCATATACAGGAATGACAGGGAATGAGGAAGCAGACAAATGAGCGAAACAAGTTATGGCAAAGGAAAATATAGATATGCAAATTCTGTATAGTAAAGCAGAACTCAAATCAATAATAAAAAGGGAGATAAATAAAAATTGGCAATCCTATTGGGATAATGAGCAAAAGGGCAGGCATCAACATTTAATAGGCTACAACCAATGGGTAGATGAAGGAATTCAGGAGGGAGAAGGAAGGAAGATTGTACAGAGGCTGGGACATACAGGACTTAATTCAGCAATGCATATAATAGGAAAACATCCAACAGGACTGTGTGATTGATGCAGAATTAGAGAAGCAGTGGAACATGTACTTATTCAGTGTAATAGATTTACAGAGGAAAGAAGAATACTAATTGACCAACTTCAGAAGGTGAACAGCAATTAATATTAAAAGAAGCTTTGAGTCCAGTAGGATAGTCTACTATTACATTTTCTAAAAAGTACTCCTTTAATTCATAGAATATAGATAGGTTATTAAGTTGGCTTGAGAAAGCCAACTGTCACGAATCCGGTCCATGAACTTCCGTCTGCTTGCCATCAGAGGTCACCCTTTCCATTACATTGACTCTCGCACTACACAAACTGTTGCATCATCCCGGACTACATATCCCATCATCCATTGTACTGATTGCACACAGCACTGATTGCACAC
>NW_015652998.1:3391349-3399373 GCF_001515625.1 Sinocyclocheilus rhinocerous | reverse complement strand
TCATATCACTCACTCACTATTTAACACTCAATCTCACTCCTTTCAAACTGCCGAGTATTGTATGCGCTTATCGCCAGCAGTGATAGCTACTTTACAGAGCCCTCGTTAGTTTCCCAGTCCTAGCCTAGTCTTGCCCTGTCTGTTTTCTTGGTTTCTGATCTTTGCCTGTTTTCCTGGATTTATCCCTCTAGTCTCGCCCTTTTGATTCTGTTCGCCGATCGTTGACCTACGCTAGCCCTAGGATTATTCTTGTGTCTTGCCCGCCAGATCCCTGTTTGCCATTGTTCGACCCTGCCTATGTTTCTGACCTCTTCTGCTTTAAATAAAAGCTTGCACATGGATCCGCACGTCTCATGTCTTGTCAGCCCCATAACAGCAACTTACTGAAATGCTATTTAAACATTATTATTCTTCTTCTGAGACTAAAATGATCAACTTTAACTCTACAGACTCCAAACTCAGCCCAGCTCTTCAGACTGATCTGACCGAGTGTGCTATATCTTTTCTAACTGATCGGACTTATGGTTTTCATAAAAATTAATATTAAAAATCATAAAAATCCCATAGACTTACATTGAAAAGTCTTGGCTCATCTGAACATTCCGTCAAACTCCAACTGTCAAAATTCAAATCTAAACACACTGAAGCCCATTAGACTCAATCAGACTTCCCTTCTATTTCTAACCCATTCAAACTCATCTATCTATCTATCTATCTATCTTCATAGCAACACTGTAGCAACTATCCAAACCAACCTAGCAACCACCCCAGGTACCCTAGCAACCGCATACTAATCATGCTAATGACACGCTAGTCACTTGCTAATCATGTTGGAAACATGCTAACGACATGATAGTCACTTGCTAATCATGCAAATGACATGCTAGTCACTGGCTAGTCATGCTAGCAACAGGCTAGTCACTTGCTAATAATGCTAGCGACATGCTTGTCACTTGCTAATCATGCTGGAAACATGCTAGCGACATGCTAGTAACTTGCTAATCAAGATAGCAACATGCTAGTAACTTGCTAATCATGATAACGACATGCTAGTCACTTGCTAATCATGCTGGAAACATGCTAGCGACATGCTAGTAACTTGTTAATCATGCTAGCAACATGCTAATCACTTGTTAATCATGCTAGCAACATGCTAGTCACTTGCTAATCATGATAGCAACATGCTAGTAACTTGCTAATCATGCAAGCAACACGTTAGAAACATGCTAACAACATGCTAGTAACTTGATTATCATGCTAATGACATGCTAATCACTTGCTAGGCATGTTAACAACATGCTAGTCACTTGCTAATCATGATAACAACATGATAGCAACATGCTAGTCGCTTGCAAATCATGCTAGCAACATGCTAGTAACTGACTAATCATGCTAGCAACATCCTAGAAACATGTTAACGACATGCTACTAACTTGTGTAGAAGATTTTTATTGGTCAAAATATGAACTAATCAAGTATAATCAATGTGAATCTAGCCATTTATGTATCAAGTTATTCTACTGTTATAATCATGTATCTGCCTGTGTGTGAGGCCTGCATGAGAATGGAATGTGCAGACAGTGCAGGGGTACAGTATATGGTGGAGCTGCACACTCTATTTGGACATTAGACAAAATATATGATGAGACCTCCTTGGTGCAGACATTACAAAAATACAGTATATGGTAAAGTTGCATGTCCTGTTTTGACATTAGACAAAATATATGATGGGGCCTCTTTAGTAATGGAACATAAATTGGGGCCATATGTATGAAACATGGGCACGCCTACGGAAAGCACTGTATAAAAGAAAGTACAGACACAGACTCGATAGATTGTTTTGCAGAGCTTTCTCGGTTTTATTGTCTCTTGATAATAAAATCTCTTCTGGCATCAAAACCCAAAGACTCTGAGAATGATTTCTCACAGCACCGGCAGAAGCCACCACGCTTGCTAATCATGCTAGTCACTTGCTAATCATGCTAGCAACATGCTAGTTACTTGTTAATAATGCCAGCAACATGCTAGCGACATGCTAATCATGCTGGAAACACACTAGCGACATGCTAGTAACTTGCTATTCATGCTGGTGACATACTAGTCACTTGCTAATCATGCTAACAACATGCTAGTTTACTATTTCTTATCTATTTATCTATCTATCTGTCTATTTATGTACTTATTTTCTGATAGATTGTATTGCCTTCAAAACTTTAAAACTACTTCAAATTAGTTAAAACTGAAAACCCTCAAACTTTAAGCTTTTAAAACGACTTCAAACTTTCTGGCTAGGCTTTTTCAAGCCAACTGAAAGTTTGTCTTGACAAACTTTTTTTTATCTAGTTATTATTATTATTCCTCTTCTCTGGGCTGTGAGGGATTTGAGCTGTAGATGGAGGAGCTGAACACGCAGCAACATCGAAAGCTCGAGTCCTGATAGGTCTGGGGAACAGGGATATAATATAATCTCTGCTCCATTACCGAAAGTAGATGGCGGTAGAGCTCTATTTAAGAATGCGAACCGCCAATAAAAAAAAACGAAGAAGAAGGAGATTAACCGGAAGAGACGTTATGGCTCGTTTCTAGAAAGTGAGGAAGAGGTACTGAGTGATTGTTTTTATCTAAAATGCTCTGTTTTAAAATGTTTTTTCATACTACTTGTAAATATGAAAACAGATGAAAATTTAAATGTTAAAATAATGGATTCGTGTTTCCCAAGTGCACAGCTGATAAAGTGAAATCAGTCCTGTTAACACATGAGCTAATAGTATTGTCTGAATTATTAATGCAAGCTGCTACATTCCATAGGCGAATGTTGGTATGGTTTCTCTTTTTATTTAATACATGCATGCAGAAACAGTTTAGTATAATCTATGTATATTACGAGGCATGTCAGGTCTAAAGTAAGCAAGACATTTATGTTGATGACAATAGGGCGAGTCAAAACCAGTTTATCAAAGTCTGTTGTGATGTTTATTACATACTTGCTTTATATGGCTGTATGAAATTGAATGGGAATGCTGTTGTTTTTTTCTTCTTCATATGAGCTAAATGTATGATCATTTTAATTTGTTTTGCAGTGTTGGAGGTGCATATGATTTGAGGTCATTTACTTTACTTAAATACTGTTTAGGTTGTGGTGACAGACAGCACAACTCCAGATGGAGATTGAGTCTGAGACGCTCTCAGCTGCTGTGGCTGACACCTCAAAAGTGTCAGAGACCAGAGAAACCACTACAGACCCTGAGGAAGACTGTTTCTATGACTGCGAGGACAAGTTACCTGGAGAAGATGGACACACTGACGTTAAATGCACAGAGAGGGAGCACAGCGACAAGCTGGAGTCAGATGACAGGACAGAAAGCATGAATGGCATTGACCGGTTGTGTTTGGATAACACATCAGCAGAGGATACTGAAGGGCACGAGGACCATTCGGCTGAAAATAGACATGACTCATTAACAAAAGACCTAAGTCATGGGAAAGAAAGTGATGAAGAACAGGAGAAATGGGAGGGGTTTGTGGAGAGCGATGAGCAGAGAGAGGGTGACTCCGATTCAGAATTTAAAGAAGAGACGGTCAATGTGAACGAACATGATGAGGAATACCTGCGTGAACTGGAGAAAGACCTGACGGAAGAAGAAAAAGAGGTGAGCGTTATTATCCACTTATTATCCACTTATCCAGTTCTGCCTGTACCTTTTTTCACACAATTGTCATTGATATTCTCTCTCTTTTTTTTTTACAGAGCAGAAGAAAGGAGAGTTTAGAGCTGAAGGAGAAGGGCAACACACAGTTTAAGAGTGGAGGTAAGACAATCCCACAGTCAAAGATAAGCATTCACACTTATTTTAGTGGCACTAACTTCTGTTTATGAATGAATAGTTCATTATATATATATATATATTTCACAATATAACTGTTTTTACCATCTAATAAATGCAGCCTTGGTAAGCATAAGAGACTTGTTTAAAAACACTTACAAAGCCCAAACATTTTTCTGGTGTTTTGATGTGATCAAAATGAAAAGATTAGGGATGTAACGATTAACCATTTGAAAATCGATTCAAATATGTGACTATTCAAATCGGTTGAGATGCCAAACAAATCGCGATATAATGGGAGTAGGAGTTTATATGAATGTATCTCTGAGGGGAACTGACTATCTTTAGAAAAGCTTACGTGGTATTTTCTTTTCATCTTGCCGCTGAACAATGCATATTACAACCCTCTACGCACACCTTGGCAATATAATCGCCATTGGCTAGTAAATTTTTTTTGTTTACTCGCCAGACTGATATACTATTTTACACACACACACACACACACGTTTACTTAGCTATCTAAATGGGGACATTACATAGACTTCGATTGTTTTTATATACAGATAGTTGCTCACTTTTGGGTACAAATTTGTCCCCAAAATATGGTTAAGTACACACACACACACACACATGATTCCACCCAATCAGCTTATCTTTGTAAAATGGAACAGCTTCTTAAATAACTGAATGTGCACTCTTAACTTCAGCAAATCAAGCATTATATTATGATAATTAAGCACTATTTAATGATATAGAACTAAAACTTGGTAACCATGAATGAATGCATATTTGTCATTTTAACTGAACTTAGGACTGGTGGTGGTGTTTAAGATATTGTTGGTCATAGGTAATATAGTAATTATTATTAAAAGATACTACTACTACTACTATTATCTGCTGGGTTCATGAATATTAATCACGTTGTCAGCATTCGCTGAACTGATTTGCTGAAATCAAAACGCCACCTGCTGTCAGAGAGTGAATCTGCGTCTCATTCAGCTCGTCTGCTCTTTCGTTCGGACATGTTTTATGTAGTATAGTTTCACAAATCTAAAGTCAGACCATTCTGTTTTTGCTTCAAATTTCGAAATTATACAGTCTCATTTAGATTAAAAACTACTCATGTATGCTGCATCTTTGTTTGGATGATGATTAAAATCCAGTGGTTGCCTCTAATTTTAAATGGAAAGAGCACAGACAAAGCCTTAGTTTGCTCATACTAAGAGATTTCTTTTATTTGTGTAACTTGTTTGATTTGGGGTTTGTTTTAAAATTTCAATTTAGTTTTGTTATATTTCAATTTCACAAAGAAACGTGCAGCAATAGCCTAATAAAACGACACCTTTTCATTTACTGTATGTCTTCAATCTCATTTTGTAAAAAAAAAAAAAAAGTGAGAAAATCGAATCGTGAAATCAAAATTGTGAAACGAATCGTGAGTTGAGCGAATCGTCACATACCTAGAAAAGACCTGTTCGAAAATTTTATGTGCTACAGACGATACCAACATACTTGTTTGGAACGAGAGTGAATAAATGATGACAAATCTTTTGTTTTAAGCTAAACTATCCCTAATGTTTTTTTTGCATTGAGGCTGTTTCTTAGATTTGAAAGATATTGTGGATGAGCTTCTGACATTGTCATTGTTTACAGAGCACATAGAGGCTGAAGAGTCTTACACAGCCGCTCTGAGAGTGTGTCCTGTGTGCTACAGTAAAGAGAGATCCATACTCTTCTCTAATCGAGCTGCTGCACGCCTGCATCAGGTGAACTTTTGGTTGTTTTGTGCAGATTTGTGTATATTTCTTTATTTTATTTTATAAACCCGTTTTGTCCCCGAGAACTATTGTTTGTTTAAATGTCCTCTGAGGACATAGTGTTTACTCGCTGTACTGCACCACATAGATATAGCTTAAAATGTGTTCTTATAATCATATGTACACAGTTTTTTTTTTTTTGCATAAGCTTGAATCGATGACTTGATGGTTAATAGATTTAGTATTTTGAATGTATTGGAACCAGTCCAGTGTAATAGCATTTGATACAATCATTACTTTGAGGGTTCAAATGCTATTTGTCTTCCAGTGTTTTTGTATGTGATTATCCAAATGTTCATTTATTTATTCATAGTTTTGCATAACAACTTTATTCATAATTTTATCTGCCAGGATAAAAAAGACAGCGCTATCAGTGACTGCTCTAAAGGTGAGAGCATATCCTGTGCACATTGTGTTCTGTATCCAGAGAAAGTACACGACTCACAACACACATTTTATGGCAATTTTTTTTTTTTTTCTGTCTCTGATGTATATCTTAATTTCCTTTTCCTGTAGAAGTGTAATTTGACATTTGAACTGCCATGACTTAAAGTCATTTGAGACCGTGTAATATCTTGTCTTCCACAGCCATAGAACTAAATCCAAATTATGTCCGTGCCATTCTGCGGAGAGCAGAACTCTACGAGAAGATAGACAAGCTTGATGAAGCTCTAGAGGACTACAAAACTGTCTTCGAGAAAGACCCGGGCATCCCTGCAGCTAGAGAGGCCTGTATGGTGAGCGTTTCGACGTCAAGGGTTCTCATCGTTTTTGACTCCAAGGCCTGCATTGTCCACAACAATATTAGAATTCTCAAAACACTGCTAGTTACTGTAAATTATATATTTGGGTTCCCACTCTTTTTAATCCGATGATTCTACATCACTTTTCCAGTTGTTAATGATTTACAGGATAAGTATTATTAAAAATAGCAGATAAATTATTTTATAGCTTGGCATAACTAGTTAAACATACATTCTTCATAAAAATTACCATGGTGTTTTAAATGAAGACTTTCCCACTTGGAAGTCTGCTGAGGTTGAATTAAGCTTGAATATATCCATCATCTAATGCAGGGGTGGCGAACGTCAGTCCTGGAGAGCCGCAGCCCTGCAGAGTTTTGCTTCAACCCTAATCAAACACACCTGAACAAGCTAATCAAGGTCTGAAGGGTTACTAGAAAGCTACAGGCAGGTGAGTTTTAATTGGGGTTGGAGCTGTACTCTGCAGGGCTGTGGCTCTCCAGGACCGGAGTTCGCCACCGCTGATCTAATGCATGTGTTGCATTGTCATTTGAAAATGACATATGTCTGATTCCGTTTAATATTTCATGATCTCAAATCAACAGCCTCAAAATATGGTGTTTTGTGCACAATGAATCAACGAGAATGTATACCGGTTTTAAACAACATAAGAATGAGCAATTGAAACTGATTGAAAAGTGAAAACTCAAACTTTTTTTTTTTAAGACTTTGTTGTCAGGACATCACGGTATCTTTCTAAGTCTCGAAATTTCTCTTTCTATTCTCTTTCACAGAGATTGCCACGGCAAATTGAAGAGCGAAATGAGAAGCTGAAAGAAGAGATGATGAGTATGATTAAGTTTTTCTTATAAAAAAATATATTGTGATTTATTTTGTTTCATATTGCAATTGTGAAATGACATTTCATTTCATATAAAAATGTCTTCTATTGCTACCTCTGAGACATCCAGACACTAATAAAAAGTTTGTACTGCTAAGAAAACAAAATTTTAAGGGAGTTCACACTTGGGTTCACTCTTTACAAGAACACTACAAGTTGCAATACAAATATTTATGTCTTAAATTCTTCTCTTTCAATGTTCAAACTCCCGAGCGTTTAACATGTCAAATCCTCAAGCTTTTAATAATATTGGTGAAATGCTGTAAACCAAATTATGCAAAATTATTCCCAAATGCACATTAAACTCACACCATTTGCAGAGATGAAGTTTGTGAGAAGAAGCATTTACCGTGAACGGAGCTGCTCAGAAAACACATTATTATAAGCTGCACGCAACTAAATGAATACAGTGCTGCTCTTCACTCTGAAACATGCGGTGCAGCAGACTATTATACTTCTTTAATTAAATTGCAGTGTTTGATTTGATAATTACAGTATTCTGAATACTTTATCACATAAAAGCACATGTAAAATCCCCCCAAAATATTAGTACTAAATAGTGCTGGGCGGTATACCGGTTCATACAGAATACCGGTGTTTATTTTTGTTATGATATTAATTTTTTAAATACCGCAAAATGTATGTCGCTTAAACAACGTTTGGAACGCGACACTGTTTGAAAGGGGTCCCTGTTCACTGGTGCACTGTGGTGAGGGCACAGCTGTATGTGTTACTAAGC
>NW_015652998.1:3389871-3390439 GCF_001515625.1 Sinocyclocheilus rhinocerous | reverse complement strand
AATGAGAGTGACTCCTGGTTAACATGTATTAAAAGGGGTCGTGTTTAGTCACTATTTAGTGTGGTATTTTTTGACAATATTCACTCATCATGACAGTAAAATAGGGCATTTTAAGTCAATCTACTGCAGTACAGTATTTCCTCTCTCAATCAGTAGAAATTTTGTTTAACGCCCGGTCTTGCGTGAAAAAAAAATACCGTCATGTACCGTGAAACCGGTATAATTTTGAAAAATACTGTGATATAAATTTTTGGTCATACCGCCCAGCACTAAATATGACTACACTGTAATTTAGCAACATTCATAAGGCTGCAGAAATGGTGACATTCTGTGTGATGTCATCAGTCTCTGAGTGCTTCAGTGCAATGGTGCTGTTAATTTTGAAGGTTGTCTGGAAAAAAGACTCTCAGTCGCTATTAAGGATATTGCTATTAGAAAGTTCTAGTCTGATCCATTAATTAGTATGTTTCAAAGAGTCCTTAGCCCTTTCTTGAGCTGGTTTAAGCCCTGTTCACCTTGGGCACCACTCCACTTAGGTATCCTAGGATACCTACTTTAACAGGGTGTG
>NW_015652998.1:3366953-3387453 GCF_001515625.1 Sinocyclocheilus rhinocerous | reverse complement strand
TACTATCACATGCACTTTTTTGTTTGTTGTTTTTTTTAGTTTGTTACTCAGACGCAGGCAGTGCGCTGCATGAGACAAAAAAGTTATATAGCCAAAACAACCGCATAGCCGCTCTTTAGTGTAGATGCATGTTGATTTTATCAGACGATGCCGCGATTATAAATGAGAGTGACTCCTGGCTAACATGTATTAAAAGGGGTCATGTTTAGTCACTATATAGTGTGGTATTTTTTGACACTATTCACTCATCATGACCGTAAAATAGTGCATTCTCAGTCAATATACTGCAGTATTTCCTCTCTCAATCAGTAGAAAATATGGTTAACACCCGGTCTTGCGTGAAAAAAAAATACCGTCATGTACCGTGAAACCGGTATAATTTTGAAAAATACTGTGATATAAATTTTTGGTCATACCGCCCAGCACTAAATATGACTACACTGTAATTTAGCAACATTCATAAGGCTGCAGAAATGGTGACATTCTGTGTGATGTCATCAGTCTCTGAGTGCTTCAGTGCAATGGTGCTGTTAATTTTGAAGGTTGTCTGGAAAAAAGACTCTCAGTCGCTATTAAGGATATTGCTATTAGAAAGTTCTAGTCTGATCCATTAATTAGTATGTTTCAAAGAGTCCTTTCAAACCAAAGAACCTTGGATTGAAAAAATAAGCCCTTGTAGGATAAATCATATTTGAAGTCACTAATGAATGAATGTTTCATTTCCACTAGACCATAAATTGCACTGCATTGAGACAAAGACATCTGATAATTGGCCACACTTTGACACTTAATGCTTTTTTGCTGACACTATCATTTTAGTTTAAAAAATGCTTCATCATAAAAATTATATTAAATTATAAAAACAACAGCACAGTCATCAAACTGCAATTACTGGAGAGACTGATAAATGGCAAAATAGTTCGTTTTTTTTTTTATTCCACTTTGTCATAATTCACATTTATTATTATTATTAATATTAATAATAATACATGCATATAATAATAATAAATAATATATTATTATAAAGTATTGTAATTCTAATGTCTAATGATTTTATTATTGTGTCAAAATCAGAAATATAACAATTGAAAACAACAAAAAATAGTTTACATATCGGTTGTCAGACACGTAAACTTTAATAAATTAGAATTGGTATGGATGATAAAACAACATTGGCTTAGCTCTAACAATATTTTGGCCACACTTTGACACTTTAATTTTTTTTTGCTAACAATCATTTTAGTTAAAAAAAAATTCATAATATAAATGAGTACTGCATAAATGTGTTTTAATTCTAAAATCTAATGTCTGATTATTTTGTTACTGTCAAAAAGCAGAAAAAATCAAAACAACAAAAATGGTTTGTATATCGATTGTAAGACAATTAAACATTAATAAATTGGTATTAATATTGATGATAAAGATCAGCTGATCTCTAATACGGTAACAAGTGTAACATTGATTTGTACAGTTTTCTCTGGTTACCATTACTAGTTAAATGTTGCTGCGCTTTCTCAGAGCACATGCTGGTATTATCTATTTCAAGGTATTAATAAATGCTGCAGCCATTGTATGTTTCCTCTAAAGCTCAGATTAACAGTTTGAGGTAAAGACTGTTGCTGGCAGGCTGAATTTCCTGCAGTTCACAGTGAGGGTGTGGCTGTTCAACACTTCATATTGATCTCACTGCAGTCCCAGTCACAGAGACAAAGCTCTCCACAATCACTTTACACCTTTAGAGTCTTCAACCTTTTTTTTGGACCAAGGACTCCTTGGTGGTAGAGAGCTGGAAGCAGGGAGACCACCCCTTACATATTGCATAAAATTGAGTGTTGCATTTAAAGCCTAGCCTATGAAACGCATTTAGTACCGTATTAATGTATTTACACACTTTATTATAAGGCTTAAATTGATTGAAACTATAAATAAAATACAAACTAAAAATAAAATGTTCATTATTGATGTACAGAGTCATATGTACTTTACATGTAAATTTTATTGAATGCATTTTAATGTAGGAGGGATAAACATTTAGACCAGCTTTTGGTTGTTAATATTGTAATTTTTGTTTAAAGCACATTTTCATTTTGTTTCATAGAAAACCACTACTTTTTAAAGAAATTAACTCCTAAAACATTTATTCAAGAACATATTTATTCATATAAAAAAAAAAATCGATAAAAATGTACATTTAAGACATTATTTCAAAAGATGACTGTTTCAAAAAAAAAAAAAAAAAATTTCTCTATTCATCAAAACAATTCTGGGGAAAAATAAATGTACATGTATAAAGGAGTACAACTATTTTCAACATGTTTCTTGAGAACCAAATCAACAATTAGACTTTTGAAGGATCATGTGACACTGAAGATTGGAGTAATGGCTGCTAAAAATTCAGCTTTGCTATCACAGGAATAATACAAAAATATATAAATGTATTTTACAATATTTCTGTTTTTACTGATCAGATGAATGCAGTCTTGGTGAGCATAGGAGACTTTCAAAAACGTTGTTGGCAGATAATGTATTTATCATCTCTTCTCTTCTTAGGTAAGCTGAAGGACTTGGGCAACATGATTTTACGACCCTTTGGTCTCTCCACCTCCAACTTCCAGGTCAACCAAGACTCCAACACAGGATCCTACTCCGTTAATTTTGTTCAGAATGCCAATAACAACAACAGATAGCAATCTAGAGTCTTTTTATAGAGTGACACAAGCGTCAACTGCCCCATTCAAGCGTTCAGTCACTCTCTGACTATTCATTCATATTCCTGGTCTGCACGAATTCATTGATGCAAATAATGTAAGCAGTTTCCATTTGATTTGACCAATTACATTATCTGCTCATGTCAAGTGGCTTTTGAAGTCCGGGGATTTTTTAAGCTTGTATTGTATACATGCTCAGTTTTTTGGCATGCCAGTGTTACATTTGCTGTGAAGCTGGTGTCAGTGATCCACAGACTGTCAGTCCTGAGCACTGAAGTTATGGCCTTCATTACTCCATCTTTACCTGCGTTCACATTAAACCAGCCATTAAGATCCTGTCTGTATTGTCCGTTGTCATTTCTTGGATGTACTTCTTAATACTGCATGATTTATTATTAAAGAATACAACACACAGCTTAGTACAAGGCAAAAAACAGGTTTAATTTCATAAAGAGATATACAATAATTAAACAAATTTACGGCCACGACCACCATCTTCATATGTATAGTCAGGAGAGCTCTCCGATCGTACTGAAACGCACGTATGTACAACAGCAAGACTGAAAGTGGGAGCATGTCAGCAGCTGTTTCTCACTCGCTCTTAATTCCCTTTATACAGGCATCAGGTTGAGCGTGTGCAGTGAATGATGCCAACAGGAAAACCTTGAAGCAAAGTATTGTACGACTGAGAGATAGAAAAACTGCGTTCTTACTGTCATGTTTGACTTGTATAGTTAGAAAATCATTTATAAATGGAGGGGAGCACAAAAAAGGTAAAAGTGGATTAGTGGGTCGAAGTGATTTGAAACCCTGCACAGATTGCATTGATCATTTAATGTGTGGTGTGCCACAGAGTGGAAATCTTCAAGAACAGTCTAGACTGTATTAAGGCTCAGAATTTCTCAATATAAAGGAGCACAGATGTTGGGAAGGAACTCTGGGATTTTATCCAAGACTAGAAGCACAATAAGAACCAATCCTCTGTAATTGTAATGTGAAGCATAGCACATGCAATATTTATTGCATTTTTACATAAAATGTTTTTATTTTATTTTATAAGTTATATTCGTTTTTCTCTCATTACAAACAAACACTTAAAAACCCTTCTTTAACGTGTGCCCGATCGCCACCTACAATCCACAACAGCCGCAACTCCCCTGTGCTGTTCAGTATTTGCAAGTGTCCCTTCACATGCTTTAAACACAAAAGCCTGTGTAAAGAAAAATCTGGTTCGAAAAATTCATTTCAGCATGACTGATCGGGAAATAGGCGGAGAGTCTGTAATTCATTGTTATAAATATATAATTATTTTCTTAAATAAAATATTTTCTCCATTACACCTGCTTCTCCAAGTGTGGATGGCTCCTCTCATCTTACTGGCTCTTGACCAATGGCAGTGCTTTGGGCAACAGACCAATCAGCAGCCCTTTAGAGTTGCAGCACTGGAAGGGGGAAAAAGAGAAGTTCAGATATTAAACAAAAAAAAAACAGTATTGAAATATATATATATAAACTACATACACTTTGAGAGTTAATGTAAGATTCTAAGGTCAAGAAAAATCTGGTTCGAAAAATTCATTTCAGCATGACTGATCGGGAAATAGGCGGAGAGTCTGTAATTCATTGTTATAAATATATAATTATTTTCTTAAATAAAATATTTTCTCCATTACACCTGCTTCTCCAAGTGTGGATGGCTCCTCTCATCTTACTGGCTCTTGACCAATGGCAGTGCTTTGGGCAACAGACCAATCAGCAGCCCTTTAGAGTTGCAGCACTGGAAGGGGGAAAAAGAGTCAGATATTTATTAAACAAAAAAAAAACAGTATTGAAATATATATATATAAACTACATACACTTTGAGAGTTAATGTAAGATTCTAAGGTCTTAAAAACAACATAAACAGTAACCTGTATTTAGACAGAATCTGCTGGTTAATGATAGAAAAAGGCTTAATTTCAGTAATCTGAGGAACAGAGAAAATCAGCTTCTTTCTAATTGTGTTGGTACGGTGAACTATGTAGACCTACTGCACTTTAAATAACTGAAATATTGTCTCTTAACTGATAAGATAACACTGAAGTTCAGGTGTATTCTGACTTTAATCTAGGAAAAATATTGACTTGCTCCCTGATCCATAACTGACATTATAGGACAGATGATGTGGTTCACAGAATTTCACAAAAAGGCTCTAGAAGTAAATGAGCTTTAAAAGGTGAGCCAGTGAGAATGTTACTTTTTGACATTTACAATTTGCAAATAAATATCACATGATGCCAGGTAAGGCAACACAGCCAATGTTTATCAACATTTGAGGTTTCTTACATGTATATTCAACAGCAAATCAAACACATTATGGAATTAAGGTCACTTTACATTAAAGTTTCATGTCATGCACAGCTGTTTTTCCATTGTAATGTCAGATCTTATAAAGCCAAGAAAACGCAGACACCGACAGCATGAAGAACAATTCACACAACAGGGATCCACTGAAATGTCAAATCACTAAGACTATTTATGACAACCCCGTGTATCTTTATTTACTATATGATGTGTAGTTACAGTCTGGCACATTTTGGTTCAGTCTACCCTATGGTTTTCTCATCTGTTTGCAGGTATGAAAATGTGTCTTTTTCATGCATTTAGTTAACTGTGAGATGACAGTCACTAGTTTGGTTGGGCTGTCAAGATGTCAAGTGAATTTTTCATTTGAGAAACATGGAAAAACAGCTTTTCCCAAAACCGGGTTGTGCACTAGGCTACACATGAGACAAATATGCTTTGAAGTGAGAAGTGGTATTAAGAAGATAAAATACAAAAATAATGACGACTAGGTAAAATTCTTGAAGTTCACAGTTTATTTATATACTCTTAAAACATCAGAAAACATACACAATATCTTCAACTGTTAATTTTTTTTCAATGGTTTTACAGCATTCTCTGACCTGCAAACAGATAGAAATAAAAGTAAAGAATAAGATGCTGAAATGAAAAAGCCAACCACCAAAATAAATACCGTTTTTACTCCTTTACACAAACCTCCGTCAAGTCAGTCAGTGTGGTCTACCAAGCATCATTTCTTTTTCCTCAAGTCATCGATCTCTACCTGCTAAGTCATATGTGGAAAGACCAAGGTATCTTACAGTATGTCCCTTCTCAGATATGTAAATATAACTGGACAGTTTAAGACGCTAATGGGTATGCAATGCAAAGACACAACCATGATTACAGACAAGAAATAAAAAAAAATATATAGATAATGCTCCTCCACACAAATAAAATAGTTGGTTCTCAGCATTGAAATAAGATCCAGGCCATTCATCTTCAATTCAGTAAGGCAAAACACATTTTGAACACTTTACATACAAGACCTTCAGCCCTATTATTCAAATAATGAAATGGCAGAAAATAAAGTTCAGGCACAACAAATAAATTCAAAACACAATAATCCTTAGCAAAACATTTCAGATGAGAGACAATGAATACTGGAATCAGAACAAAATCACTGAACAACGAAACCAGCCAGAGGCCCATAATTATGACGAACATTCACACGTATGAGAACTGCTGCCTTGTGCTCCAATGCCTCACTATGCAGCAGGACACCACAGTTAAGTGTTTTCATTGAGTTACTTAATGGAACTCATTTTAGAGTTTTGCATTCCACTGCAGCTACATCAAAACTTATAATTTGCTTCTTGATGTGATATGCCTAAATTGGATAAACATATGGAGCCATTAAAAAATGCCGTATTATTCCATTTAACACGTATACACTCCCAAATTCATGCAAAAACCAGGTCAGGGTGGCCAATGGGTTGGCTGAGTAACATGAACATTTTCGCCATAATCAGACATATAAACACAGTCTAAGATGCAAACATACGACAACGGCAGGAGGGAGCAAAACAAGTGGAGGAAAAGAAAAAGAAGCTGTGAACAGGGCAAGTAGATTAAGGGAAGAATGAGCTTGGGAAGCAGATGTTGTAGCTGCGAGGGGTGGGGAAGGAGGACGCACAGATAGGCTGGCAGGTTTCTCCGTGTTTGAGGTGTACTCTCTGCGTTTACAGAGTCACTGTGCTCTCCTCACAGTGGCACTTGAGGTGACTTCGGCTTACAGGCACCTCCCCCCTTAACAGCAGCACGACTGGCTGCAAAGCCAAGAGCCGCTCCCAGATCAACAGCCGTCTGCTCAGATCACTGCACTCGGATTAGTGGTCTCAGAACATCTGAGAAAGATCAGCACCAATTAAGTCCCTTTTTCTACCCGAACGAGGCACTACCCAACAGGGTCAACTTTGTTACACAACTTCCATATTAAAAGAAAACAATTCAAGGATGGCCTAAGTGAAATCCAAGACTTGACTTCATGTAATCTTAAGGGAGATTGGACATCTAGAAACACTGTAGTGATAGAAAATGCAGCAGGAATGATCTTGACACTGTGAACCTATAACACTTTCTCTGATCATCCAAAAGGAAGCATTAACTGTGCTAAATTAGGGTTACAGATTATGTAGCAGTCGACTGGCCACCGTTTATTTGGTAACCATTTGAGAATGGGTTCAAGCTGACATTTTCACACATGCCTAATTCTTCAGGCGAAAGCTATTCAAGCTCAAAAATCCCACTCTGAGAAGATCTGCTTTTCATGTTTACAGGGTCCTTCAACAACAGACATTGACCAAGAACAACTAAGTTCAAGGAAAACAAATATTGTTACCACTCAAGAACCCATAAAGCCTTTTTCTAGAAATCTCTGTCATCTGCTTTCCTTATAATAAATGTATGATGATATGACAAGATATGACAAGACTGGTTACATACGGGCAAACACTAGATACTTGACATGGGAACTGTTTGCTTTCAGTTATTCAATTCAATCCCCTTCTCTTGCTTTCTCAACAAAAATAAATTAGTCCTGGTTGCCTGGCTGACATTTGTCTGTATTTCACTCTGGAAGCTGACTGGGTACAGCAGAGTTTGAGAGGTGTCAGAAGGGGTACAGGGCCAACTCGAGTGCCTGTTTTGCCTACCTTACCCAGGCATACCACCTCACGTCTCAAACTGAGTTAGCAAGGCTCGGACCTCGGGTGTGAGCTGTTTGGCAGCCTTGGCGGCCTCAGTGATGGCTTTACGATACAGGCCCTTTCTCTTCTTGTCAAAGCGAGACTGGAAGTTTTCTAGAAATGGGGCAAGTTGAGTAATGGCCAGGAAGGAAGTGGTGGGTGACCCAAACCAAGATACCCGGGCCTCCTGCCTGACTAAGAGCCCATTATCTTTGCGACTCACTGTGATGGCTAGGATGCGGGCGGGCCACCAAGGGAAGCCAAGGATTTTGGCCCAAACAATGTCCCCTACACAAATTGTCCTGCCATCCAGGGCAGCGCACTTCGTGACGTTTTTGGAAAAGACGGCAGCTTTGAGGGATTTACTGCACTTTTTGTCGTCCTTAGGAGCAGAGGGAGAGGCAGAGGCAAAAGCGGAGGATGTGCCAGGGGCAGGGGCAGGGGCCGATCGCAAATCACCAGGAGGGGGGAATTCAAACGTTTCGGTAGAGCTACACTCAGAGTTTGATGACTTTAAGTCATCTGCACTATCGATGCTGCACATGGAGGTATTAGAGGAGTCGGGCAGGCTGGGGTTAAGGGTCATGTAGACCACTAGGTTACCAGCCTTGCTCCCACGCGTCTCCCGCTTTTCCTCCTGCCCCTCCTGTTCCTCTGGCTCAGCTTGGGGTTCCCTGTATTCCGGGGCTGGGAGGGGCTCTGGTTGGGCCTGGCTGAGTAGGGACTCGATTGCTTTGTCTGGCCTCTGGTGCTCTACAGCTGTGGCGACTTTGCTTGCAGAGCAGGAGGAGGAGGAGGAGGAGGAGGAGGAGCGTGTGGAGGTGCAGCGGGGCACGGCTGATTTAGGCAACGGTAAATGGCCCCCTCCCGGCACTTTCTCAAAGCAAGAAGAACATGAAGAAGAATCGTTCTCTTCATTACGGTACCTTTGGGGCTTGATGCGCATCCTAGGTGGCAGGGGGTTGGAACCAGGACCTCCTCCACTGATCTGTTGCAGTCGCCTGGTAAAGTGGACCTTTTGGTGGGCTTCCTGAAGGGCAGCGGCCCTGGTTATGGCCTTGGTGTTTCCGCTACTGCCTGTGACTGACTCTCTCTGTCTTCTCTGTGCCTTGGCCATCTTCAGCACCTCTCGTGCTTTGGAGTGGTCAACGTTTTTGCTCTGAAGCACTTTTTTGGCATTGAGCTGCACTCGAGAGTTGGCAGAGGAAGCTGTTGTAGTAGACACCCCCTTCACCATTTTGTTCCCTGCAGCTGCACCCTTGACCTGACTATGGCCCAAAGAGGCGGTGGCCGACGACACTCGTACAGCCGAACCCTGCCGTTTGGGCCCATCAGTACTACGGCCCTTCTCTTCAGAACGTGGATCAGAACGTGGTCGCTTACCAGCAGCTGCCGTTGCGCTGTCATTACGACGTCTTTTGGCATCGTCACTTCGGCAGTCTGAAATGGGGCCTCTGCGTGTCTCACGCTTGTCCCCTTGCACCACAACCCCTTTACATTTATCACACAGAACTTGTCTTGGTCGGAGCTTGATGGCATTCATTATAGAAGTGGGCTCCTCTCGATACAGCCTACGCTTGGGCCGCTTGATTTTGCGTGGTAGAGGCTGAGGTAACGACTGGTTGTAGGTGTCCCTGATGAACAATGGAGGTGGATAAGGGGCCCCCTCCTGGAACAAAGGAGGTGGTTTTGAGGTCCATGGGTTAGGTTGAGGGTTGGGACAGGGCTGGGGCGCTGAAGGAGTCTCAGCAGGGTCCTTCAGAGGGGCATCTGGAGCATCCGCAGGGTCCTTAATGGGGGCATCACTAGGTCCTTGAGTGACACCCTTATCTGTCTCTGACTGGAATGCTTCCACATTTAGCTGCATAGATTCTGGTTTGTCCTTATACTCTCTCTTGGGGAACACGGTTATAGGAATCCCATAAGGTCCAAACCTGAGGTACAGAAGAGGAGAAAAGACAAAGACACTACGATTAAACCGACCTGAACAATGAGGAAGGGGTCTAATCCCTGCTTTCTCAAATCTAAAAAAAAAAAAGCGTACACTACTATATTATAGCTACTCATGTGCAATAAGAAAATCCAGCACATATTTGTTTGTTCTATACAGCTGAAGAATTACTGTGAAGTCTTAAAGCATTCATTATTTTGCAAGAAATGTCAAGCATCAGTCACATTATTGTTCTGTTTTTATTTAAATGTCAATTCATCTTGTCATGTTTGTATTCATGAGATGGGAAGGAGGATGATTAACTGACAAAGCAGGAGTACAGATTATTTTCTGCAACAATAATACAGTCTCATACAACAAAGAAAATGCATGATACAATAAAATGCCACTTCAGCTGACTGCAATACATGATAGGATAAAATGCCTCCAACTGTGGTGGCTTTAGTTTTCAAAATTACAGTATTCTTTCAAGTGTAGTATATTTTATTACTTTCTAATAGTACATATACCTCTACAAAAGGAGGAAAAACAGGTCTAACAAAAGAACTGACACCATTCCTACTCTGTCTGAAAGCTGATCTTGTTAAGCCCAAAACATGATATCAGAAGCAAAGCACAATGGCTAACAAAACGTTATACTAAAATGTCCTTGAATGTCAAAAACAGACACCTGGGCCTGAAAGAACCATTATCTGTGGCAATCACCCTGTTCACAGTTTTCATTGTATATCTATCCAATGTGGGTCAAGAAGAACTTACTCCACAAATAAAAATTAATCATTCATATTCTGCAGAGTAAAGTTCTAACCACCATACAGCTTATTTCAGAAGTGAATCGACACCGGTTTAGCTTTAGCAGGCACACAAAAATGCATGTTCTAATACACTGATACTTGTGTGTCAAAATCAGACAATATATTTTTATTCTATTTTGCATTCTGTCTTGTAGTATAAGGGAGTGCAAAAAATGTGCCCTGGAAATACTGTCCCATAAAAAATGGTTGTGTCTGTGATCTGTTAACTGGCAGAGGAATATACATTGTACCTAACTTGAAATAGCTTGCACTTAAGGAGGGAGTGATCCGACAATCCTGAGATGTGTTTTAATTAGAAGTTTCATCCAGAAACTGGGAATGATCTAATGCTGAAAAATACAAATGAAGATAGCGTTTATAGCAGAAGCTAAAAATAAACTGGACAGTGTGTCTGGCAAACCACTTCAACGCCATGACACTGACTGTGTTCAAGTTCACTCAGTCTACTGCAGCTGTTATGTCACAGAGGAACAGTGGGACCTTCAGAAGGAAAATATTCCACACCCAGGACATTAGCTGCTTTTAAACAATTATAGAATGAATAGCCATCTATCCATCCGTCACCACGTCCATCTTGTGTCTCCACTTCAAAACATCAGCAATTACACTGAAATCATTAAAGACAAAATGAAAATTGAAGAAAGGAAGCTTGAGCTTTTCCCCACACCCTCACAGATGCCTTACTCACAGGAAGCATGAAATTAGCTGAGCTAGTGACACTTTCTCAATTAAGAACATCTTTTTGCTTCTGTTTGAGATTCAGAGCAGTAACGCATTTCATCATTAGCATGTTAAACACAAAATACCAATGTTGTGGGCCTTAAAGCAATACTAAGACTCAAGGTGGCAGCATCTGTGAATAATCGTTTAAAATAGTGGTCTGCCATCTATGTCAGGGTTTCCCAAATGGGGGATCGCGAACAACTGGCAGGTTTGTGAGAGAACTTACAGGGGGTTCCTGAGTTGAGCCAATAATTAATTATATTGAATGTAAAATTAAAAGATGGGGCTGCACGATCTGCTGGGCTGCTGTGTTACAGACTGAAGTATGAACAGCTTGTGATCCAGTGTTTTCAGCATCTCAGAATGGCTCGGTTCACAGTGAATGCAGCAAACTCTGTCTTCTGCATTTGCTGTGAGTTCGATATGAGAATGCAACGTGCGTTAGATTAGTATTTTTGGGGACAGAAATCTACAGCATTTCACTTGCATTCAAAAAACAAACGCTTAAGAATTTGAAACTTGAGGGTTTAAACGTTTGAAGGCGAGTTTAAGACATAAATATTAGTATGGTAACTTGTGTAAAATAAAATTATTATTACTATAATTATTCTCAAAGATTAATTTTTTATTTTACAGTGCAATAGTAATTTACAACAGTAATATCTTTCACAATAACATTTTTATAATTAGAGTTAAAACAATAATAATCATTGTTAGGTTTGATTGCGTTCTTAAAACACCAATGTGAATATAATGTGGACTAAGACACTATCACAACTAAAAAGAGGTTTGAGTCCACCTTAAAGACCAGCTACAAAGTAAAAATAAAAAGCTTAAACATTTTAAAAACTTGCATGCCATGTGACCACTAACTGACCTCAGAGAACTGTAGGCATGCAAATTTCTCATTGAATTATTGAAATATTAACTTGAAAACTCAGGGGCTACTTCATGTAAATACATTGCGTCTAAGGGGTTTGACTGACAAAAAAGTTTGAGAACCCCTGCCCTGGTCTGGTATGTCACTGGTGTTAGGATAAAGATGATGGGCATCTTCGGGATAAGCCCATAGAATCATTTAATCCTGAAACGCCACCGCTGACAAGCTTACTTAAACCAGTCTGGTCTGATGTTTAATTAACTTCTAACGTTTATCAGCATTGAGAAACTGTCATTTCCAGATGATGTAATAATCACTTCCTAACAATGTTGCTGCACAGGTTCTTCAGGACACATTCCCTACGCAGCAACATCACAAGAATGTTTCATGTTGACTTCTCTCAAGTGAGAACTGAACTGAGAGACTGGAGATCCCACTGCAGGCCGTGTGGATGGCACTATAAATTGGGCTCCGCTATGATTCATCCCTGACACCTAGAGAAAACGAGTGAACGAGGGTGTTGAGACAGACAAAGTGTGGTAGCAATTGGTAGGGTGTTAATCACCAGCATAACACTGTTTTTCCCCCTGGTTATTATGATCATGTATACCTAGTTACATGAGTGACATGAAAATTCAAGTAGTGACAGCACTGTCCTTCAATGACAGACTTCAACGTTTTTGTTTATTCTTGTTTAATGTAATTTTTATGACCTGGATGAATTTGTAAAATTAATTTGTCTTGTGTCACTATTTATACAACAAATAAAAAAAAGTTGATTTAATTGCTATTAAAAAAAAAATCTTGAAAGGTGGTGACCAACTAAAATATTTTCCCTTATACTTATGTACAATAAAATAAAACGAGTACAACAAAAGAGGCCATATAAAAACAGTCGCATTAATAGCTATGCTCCTATACTCCAATCTATGCTGACGATTTAACATGAACTAAAATAAAGATAAGTTAAAAACTAAAATGTAATGGTGAAGATGCTGTTTACCTTTCTGACTGCTACGAAAGCCAACTTTAGTAAGTATGGTGGATGTGTAAGTGGACACGCTTTAACTTCTTAGGGCAAATCCCGTGTTTACCTTTTCGAAAGGTCCATGAGTACCCCGGAGAAGATCTTCTCGCCTAAGCGAAACGACACCACGAGCGCATCGTCGATGATGTGATCCAGCGTGACTCGAACCTCGGACCCGAGCACTAGGCGCTCAACCGTGTCGGGCTCTGTCGCACACATAACCGGGGCTTTCATCTCCGACTCCCTTTCGGGTTCGCTGAGGTCCGTTTTGAAACTCTGTTGATGAAGAGGATGCGAGCGCACTTCCTCCGACTCAGCTGATGAGATGAGCGACTGATCCACCACCGCTGGAAGTTCGGCAGAGTCCTTACTGGAAACAGTAGACAAGTCACTAATGCAGCTCTGATCCACCGATTCTCCCAGCGAGGTCTCCTCTGCAGCGCACAGAGAGTCCAGGTGGTCTGAGGGGTGCGGGATGTCATGGAAAGCATCCTCGTGAGTTTTGAGTTCCGACTCGGGAGCATCGTTTGCGGGTTCGGGGTCCGGCTGCGTGAAGCCTATGAGTTCACACTCCAGATCGGTAGGATGGCTTAACAGGGGATTGGAGTCATATTCGACAGCCAGAGACAGTCCAGTTTTGGGCTCCGACGGAACCTGAGCGGGAAGGGAATGCAAGAAGACCACAGAGGGCTGGGAGTCTGAGATGGAGCTGGGGAGCAGAAGGCAGGGGCTGGATTCGAGAGCACTGACCTCGCCTGCAGCCTCCACCTTCGGCGAGAACGATTCCTCGTAATCAGAAACGTCTGTACACCTGTAGTCCATAAGCACGGGCTGCTCGACTGTGCCCAAGCGGCCCCAGGAACCCCCCGTCTCGGTGCGCTCACAGACCGCATGGGCAGCGAGGGCTTTTCCCGCGGCTTGAAGGTCCGGCCTTCTGATTTCCATTTGGACCTGGCTACATTCCTGAACTGCATCCACATCCTCGGGTTGGTGACAAAGCTCCATTTCTGGGACGGAGTGGGCCTCTAGGTCGACCACATGCTCTCCTGGCTCGGGTTCGTAGTCCACCCCGTCCCCCGCTGTTGTTGATGCCGCAGCAGCTCCTGGCTCCGCAGCCACGGCCGCCATTTTCTTTCCGCTTTGCAACTACTACTTGGCCCTCTCCTCCTGATAAGAAAAGAGCCCGCCTACTTACAACTACTGACACTTCACATTGGCTGCTTCAACGTGCGGTCTTTATTGATTGGCTCATGTTCTTGCCGTTCAATGGAAATCCCTTGAAACGCTATTGTGATTGGCTTCTATTATGTCAATATACTTTATTATGAAGATACAACTTTGGCGCCACCAGGGGCGATGTTGAGTTGTATATTTACGTCAGGGTCTGTTGGTGTGGTCCATTTTACCAGCGCTTTCATTTATCTAAAACTAAAGTCGAAATTCAATTAAATTAAATATAGATTAGACGAAACATTTAAAAACATAAACGAAAATGAGAAATGTTGACTTTGCAAGTAACTGAAATAAATAATTTTAAGTTGAAGTACCTACTAAACACCTGCACATAATAATAAAAAAACTAATAAAAATGACCAAAGCAAAAGTATTAAAACTCAAACTAAAATTAAAATCAAACCCGAAAATACAAAAATAAAAACTATTTCAAAATATTAACAAATACTATAATGGTATTCCCTCATTACTCATAATAACAATGTCATCTGAGTGAAACACTCTGAAAATGTGGGTTTTATTCACATTTTTATAAATGTGTTTTATTCTAAATGGTTCATAGCGTAATAAACTCCATGAACCATTTGGTTCAGGGATAATTTCAAAATCGATTTAATGAGCTAAAGGCCGGTATTGATTCATACAATTTTAATGTGCGCCAATGCTTTCAGAAGTCTTTTGCATATTTGATACAGGTGCATCTCAATAAATTAGAATGTCGTGGAAAAGTTCATTTATTTCAGTAATTCAACTCAAATTGTGAAACTCGTGTATTAAATAAATTCAATGCACACAGACTGAAGTAGTTTAAGTCTTTGGTTCTTTTAATTGTGATGATTTTGGCTCACATTTAACAAAAACCCACCAATCCACTATCTCAACAAATTAGAATACTCCATAAGACCAATAAAAAAAACATTTTTAGTGAAATGTTGGCCTTCTGGAAAGTATGTTCATTTACTGCATATGTACTCAATACTTGGTAGGGGCTCCTTTTGCTTTAATTACTGCCTCAATTCGGCGTGGCATGGAGGTGATCAGTTTGTGGCACTGCTGAGGTGGTATGGAAGCCCAGGTTTCTTTGACGACATTCTAATTTATTGAGATGCACCTGTAAGCTCATCTTAATCAGCAGCTACATGTCATTGTATAGTCAATGACCTACTGATCATCAGTTCACTGACCTTTCACCTTTCCTTTTGTCTGATGATACTTTCTCTACTATTATGTGAAGAGAAAGCTCAGCTGTAAGAGTCACTACAGTGAATGAACTCCTCTAAAGAGGACTTTATTCATATTTGTCCACACTTGATTTGAATTTCTCTGAAAATGAAAGTACATCTTGCATATTTTCAGAATGGCGTTAGCTTTCAAGGCTGAAGAACAATTCAACTAATTGGCAAATGTTGTGGTTTCATGAAGAAACTGCAGGCAATCAGATTTCTTTGCAAAAGTAATTTGTCACCATAATGTTTCAACATGACACATTTATTGTCAAACCGAGAGACGTTTGAAGAGGAATGGTGGTATTATAAAAGTTTATGTTTCACTATATGGTTTTCATTCATTAAACTCTTCTTTTGGTGACTATATTGTGAAGGACACAGTTTAACGAGTGCTTTGCAATCATACCATAATAATATGCTCTTCAGAGAACTATGACAAGTACCTGCTTGTGTCATTTATAAGCATGGGTTTATCAGTCTGTTTGCTATTATAGCAGCTTTCCTAATCCATTCAATAGAGTGCAATACAATATTTTTATTTGAAATTGCAGTTAATGCAAAATAATTTTTTGCATTGTATTATGCAGCTGTAGCTACATTTCCACGACAAAAAATGAAGAACAAAATCATCTGTGCAGAACTATCATGATTGTCCTCAACTTCACCGATAATAATATCTCATCATCAAATGACCTTTTGATGCTTCAAAAGTGCCTGTTCCCACAGTTCCCCAAGAATCAATGTGTGCTTTCAGAGGTGAGAGCTTGCAGCTAGCTCTGGAAGTGAAAGAGAGCTCCTCCTGTTCTGATCCTGCTTTTATCTCTCTTAACCTTATCATTCTGCTAGGTTTGTGTGTGGTAGAGATCTTTGAAGCTGAAATTTATCTGTAAATCTCAACATAAGACTTGAGGAAAAAAATGAAAATGTAAGGCCAAGGGGAAGGGAGATGATGCAATGAAAGCTGTATTCTATGAGAAACTAGCAGAGGTGTATGTGCTGAAGGGCATTGGCCTGTTGTAATCAACTAATTTTAAGAATACTCAACCCAAAAATTAATATTCTTTCATTTACTCACCATCATGTGGTTCCAAACATGTATGGCTTCCTTTCTTCTGCAGAAACACAAAAGACGAGATTTTAAAGAGCATTGGGAACCAAACAACACTGGAGCCCTTTGACTTCCATTCAAAATATCTTTGATGTTCCACAGAAGACAGCAATTCGATGTGAGGTGGAGTAAATTATTGCAGAATCTTCTTTTTTGGGTGGAAAAGAGGGTTGAATATAGTTAAAAGAGTAGCATATTCTTTTCTCTCAGTTGAGTTTTCTAGATGGATGACAGGTTTGTGCGGGTATGAATCACTATCTACTGGAACATATAGTACAGTCTGACATAAAGAGCTTTCCATCCTTTTAAAAGAAAGGTCAAGGCAGATGGACTTCAGTACTAAGCTTCAGACTCGACAGCGGCAATCTAAAAACCGTTTTGTAGCTGTTTCATTATAAAACATACTATGGTACCGCACAACGTGACGTGTGGCCAAGTATGTAAGTTACTTTTATATCAGATAATAGTTTATGAAAACAAAATATCTCACATAAAAAAATATATAATAAAATAACAACAATAATAATTTCAAAATGATGACATTGCTTGGTGTGGAAAGGGCTGCAAGGTAAATCGTGCACATCTGCTGATGTTGTTTTTGAGCTAAACCATTGTGACAGAAGAGTATCTGTTTTCAGTGTTGTGTATGCAGCAGGTGGCTCTTTGGGGTGTGATTGCATGTATTTGAAAGTATCATTGGTTTCTGGTCACTCAGATGCTCCTGAAAGACTTTGTCATTCCCTTAATGTGGAAATTTTAGCTTAGTTTGTCATGTATATACTGTAGAGGTGAATTATCTTTTAAAGTTATAATGTCACCTCAGCACCTGTGTGTAGATTTAGTGACGTGACGTGACATGTGGCCAAGTATGGTGACCCGTACTTGGAATTAGTGCTCTGCATTTAACCCATCCAAAGTGCACACACACAGCAGTGAACACACACACACCGTGAACACACAGCCAGAGCAGTGGGCAGCCATTTATGCTGGGGAGCAGTTGGGGGTTCGGTGCCTTGCTCAAGGGCACCTCAGTCGTGGTATTGAAGGTGGAAGAGAGCGCTGTACATTCACTCCCCCCACCTACAATCCCTGCCGGTACAAGACTCGAACCCACAACCTTTGGGTTACGAGTCCAACTCTCTAACCATTAGGCCACGACTTCCCCTACAACAAATGGGCGATATCATGAATATTGACCATATAGATGGTAAGTGCTATTTCCATTATATCCAATGTTGTGTCATTGTACACACTGTATTGGAAAATATTTTAAGCATGAATGATTATCCTTCTTTGCCCATGTATGTTACATCATTGCTACCCAGGTAACCAGCCGTGCGGTCATGCACTTGATGACTTGTGCTTTTGTGAGGCCATAGTAAAAGTTTATGGCTTGGTTATGGTGTGCCCATAATGTCATGAAAAAGAGGCAGAGTTGAAGAGAGGTAGGGTATATAAGTGCAGGAAACTTCACCCATCAGTACTTCAACTCTCAGCTTGCTCTTCCTCTCTGCTCAACAATCAACGCCCAAACCATGGCTTTCAATGGAAAATGGGAAACCGAATCTCAGGATGGATATGCAGAGTTCTGCAAACTGATTGGTAAGCCGCTTCTTTTCATACAACTGATTTTTGCCCTGATGATGGTTGAAAGCCAGTGGAAGAGTTTGTAATTCCGACCTGAATAGATGATTTATGAATTGCTTTAACTTGAGAATTTCTGACTGCACTTCCATCCACTTAATCCCAGGTTGCTCTAGTTTAGACTGTCCTTGTACTATAAATGGCTTTGGACAAGAAATGTCCTATATGTTCTGCTGTGTTTGCATCTAATTTGCAAGCATGTCTTAAGAACCTCCACTCTCAAAGTTACCAAAAAATAAATAAAAATCTGTGGTTCCATTAAGAACCTTTAATATTCATGGAACTTTTCCATTGCACAAAAGGCTCTTTATAATGGAAAAGGTGTTCAGATTATTAAAATGTTCCTCACACTATGAAAAAAGCGCTTCTTTTAATTATGGAATATTTAAAATATGGTTTTTCTATGGCATTGCTGCAAAAAAATCCCCATTTGGAATCTTTATTTTTAAATTTGATCATTCTCCGCTGGTAAAATTATGGAATAATAAAGATGTTTTTAAGGTTTCTGAAACGGTTCTTTTTATGCACACCAAGGCTGCATTCATTTGATCAAAAGCAAAGTAAAAACAGTAATATTGTGAAATATTACATTTTAAAAGCACTTCTAATATATTTAAAAATGTAATTTATTCCTGTGATGGCAAAACCGAATTGTCAGCAACCATTACTCCAGTCTTCCGTGTCACATGATCCTTCACATAATCTTTCTAATATGCTCATTTGGTCCTGTATACCTCAGGTATCCCTGATGATGTCATCTCAAAGGGCCGTGACTTCAAGCTTGTGACAGAGGTCATCCAGAATGGAGATGATTTCACATGGATCCAGTACTACCCAAATAACCATGTTGTGACCAACAAATTCATCGTTGGCAAAGAGAGTGACATGGAGACTGTCGGAGGGAAGAAATTTAAGGTATGGCATAATAACCCTCATGAGAGATCAGACTGAAGTTACTGTATAACTTCGACTTCAGTGAGATAGTATGTTCATAAACTGCTTCAATGTGATGAAAACTCATACTTGCGTGTCCTCACTAGGGCACAGTCTCCATGGAAGGGGGCAAGCTGGCCATAAGTTTCCCCAAGTACCACCACACATCTGAGATCAGCGGTGGAAAGCTGGTGGAGGTTAGAGGTCATGATATTTGACTTTGTGAGATGAGTTTCAATGCTTGTAATGTAGCTAAAGTCCCCTTGCTTTGCTTTACAGACCTCCACAGCCACCGCCGCTAGTGGTCCAGTTGTTTTTGTACGTACAAGCAAGAAGATCTAACTGCATTATTGAGATAAATGACCATGTTCTGCTCTGACCTCTAATTTACTTCAATAAAGTGTATGAGCTAAACTGACTAATGTCTCCTGATCTCTCCACTTCTTCCTGCTTAATGCATAAAGTGATTCAGTGATGAAATGAGTCACATTATAAAGAGATAAAATATCTAATCAAATTAAAAATTATTGCTGGCTGCCTGACCACCACTGGAGGGCAGTCAACACTTAAATCCTGTATGCACCCTTCAGGCCGATCTCTAACAAAGACAATAGCATTCATTTTTTAACAAACACCAAGGACAACACTAATGATAACAAAGAAAGCAGGTGGAGGCTTGGAGGTAACATACATTCTTAAGCAACAACTAAAATGAAAATTAAATTAAAAAGAAAATTAAATACTGAGGACAATACTAATTAGTACATGAAGAATGGATGGTGGGCGCTTGTTTTTTCAATGCAATTTTTAAGGCAAAGATTAAATTAAATCATTAAAAAAAATTGTATTGCGTTTAATCTTTAACTGGTCAAAACACTTTTAATCCCAAATCTCACTATATAAAAACAATATGAACTAAATATCCATTTGAAGATTCAGCATGAATAAAGAAATAAAATAAAACAGTCGAGGGTGCACTTCAGTTTAGAAATACCCCCTCCTGGTAATTAAGAAAAAAGGTGCCAGCCCCTCCCCCTTCCTTGCTTTGCAAACAAAGGTTGTGAAAATGATCCATTACCCAACTGCCCCTTTGCCAGCTCTCAACCCCCCCTCGTCCGATTTAGTGTCTTGTCATCATCACACCAGCTCAGACATGTGGCCCACCTCCCAGGCCCTGCCCATG
>NW_015652998.1:3359041-3364770 GCF_001515625.1 Sinocyclocheilus rhinocerous | reverse complement strand
CCCCCACCGCCCCGCCAGGCTCCAGCACAAAGGGAGGGCCCCTCTCTCTGTCTGCTATCCACCCAATCTCTTTAATTAAACAGATAAAACCCCTAATCCGCAACGGTGCAGCGAGCTCCACCCCATCAAGAATATAAAAAAAGTCCATATAATGCAAATGTACGGAACCCCCAAAGTTGATGCCTAAAAAACACACATGACAGGAATCCAACGACCGCAGTTGAAGAATCAGTCTTCTGAAGCGAAATGATAGATGTAAGAAAAAAGCTAATATTTAAAACTTCTCACAACTGTCATACTCCTAAACCAATTTTACAGCCTATCAAATTATATGGCCTCTTAAAAGTCAGTGTTATATAAGGCTCCTCAAGTCAATTCAAGGTCATTAAAGGGATAGTACAAACAAAAATAAAAATTCTGTCATCATTTACTCACCCACAAGTCACTCCAAACCTGTAAGACTTGCTTTGCTCTTTTGAACAAAGATGGAAGATATTTTGAAGAACGTTGATAACAGTTTTTGTTCCTATTAACAGAAGGAAACCGAAACCATTTAGTTATGAGGTATTCGGCCAATCACAACGCATTGGATAGCTGGCCAATCACAGCATACCTCGCTTTTTCAGACCGATGAGCTTTGTAAAAATCGACGCGTTTCAAAAAGGCGGGGCATAGAGGAGAAACAATAATGTACAGTATGTGGAAAATAATGTTTTTTAACTTTAAACCGCATAAACACATTTCATTACACCAAATACACAAAATAATGTTCTTTTTAGCAGCATCATATGACCCCTTTAATCTTCAAAATATCTTCTTTTGTGAAGAAAGTAGGTCATACAGGTTTGAAAAGATGGGTGGACTATCCTTTTAACCCTTTAACGGCCTGCTCGACCAAATGGTTGAGCACATTTTGAGTCACTATATTTTATTGAGAGGAGTACCTAACTTAACTCAAGCTGACATGTCTGACATGTTAACTCGGCTACATCATGGCCGTCTCTATTAGTTTTAAGGACTCTATGTAACTACCAACTCAGTCATAAAAGAGATCGGTTTCTTCCAATTCTTCTTCTTCTCTGTCTTTTGCACTACACAGATGTTTTCTTAAAACACCCACTAACAGAAAAATCACATTTTGTCCATCACACCAGTAGCTATTGTCGGCTGTTCTTTGAGGCCAAGAGCTTTTATCTCCGAAACGATCAGTGGTGCTCAGTTGGATGCGCTTTATTTGTTTAGTGGTGTTTAGTGACAGGAAGAACCACCATGTGGGGCAGGAATCTACCCCATTGTCTTCAGTCCAGCGCGTTACATGCGGGGAGGAAGGGGGAGGGCAGTGGTATTTGGGGTGGAGCCAAGTGAACACGACCTAACCCCCCACCCCCCAAAGACCTTTTCATGTGCAATGAGTCCAGACATTCATATGAAACAACTTGCCTTGAGCCATGCAAATCCAGCGTCTATTCAAAATGTATGACTCACACATGGACGAAACATTTACCAAGCTTTTGTGCTTTTTTTCCATTTTATTTCTGGGGTTTTCATCCAATTTACACCTGTTGTCCCCTTCCCTACCCAAATACAGGCTTTTAAATAAACCCATTAGATCACTGAATGAGCAGAATCAACGTTCTCTAGTCTACTACATGTCTAGAGATTCAGGAGACATTGGTTGCAATGTGCAACATTTTCTTGATGGAAAAATAAATCACTGCATGTAAGCAGTAATAGCGTGCTAAAACAAACCAAACCAACGAAAAACTAATTCTACATTGTAAAAAAGTAGGTGGTACAAAAAAAATATACAGTCTAAAAAGTAACAAACTAATGGTTACATATTGCACACACAGAGGCTTCAACAAGAGAATGACTTGAAATATCAAACAGTGCGTGTCTGTTACAGTGAACACAGTTCTCTACCTACACAAAATACGGGACTTCAACACAAAAAAGCCTAAGTTCTGGGTAAAAAAAAAAAAAAAGCATTTGAATGTTTTGACCAATCAAGAAGAAACAGAAAACGAAAAGACGAGCCCTGCAGAATCAGCAAGTAAATGGCAATATACTGAGGTAGTTTAAAGTTCAGGACAATTTTGATCCAAAGTCCAGTAAAGTGGTTGAAAAAGCTTCTCATTCAGCAGGACGTAAAGCAGACACTTTGGTCTTAAGGCCAGTCAACATATATAATTCATTGTGTAGTCTAAGAACCTTCTGAACAACAAAAAAGGACAATAACAAAAAGAAAAAAAATGTAGCATGTTTGGTTAAACTTATCTTTAGTTTACAATAATAATAATAATAATAATAAAATATTTTGGACCGAATATTAAAGTCTGCTTAACAGAAACTAGACATCTGGACTAAAATGTTGACGCTACAGCTGAAGCACATTGTAACAGCAGATCCATCTTTTCTAACCTGAGCCGTGAGGTTAAACTAGTTATTAGCATGACCTTGGAGGTAAATGTAAATGATAGTGTAACAGTGAGGTAATCTTTATGAGCCACAGTGTCTTAAGGGAAGAGGTACAGCACAATGAAGTCGTCTTCATAGCACACGGCAGAACGCGGTTCTGGCGATCATGGCTCTTTTTCCCTGGGGGGAGGAGGAGGAACCAGTAAAGCATGGCTTCCTCCAGCATGGAAATGAGGGGAGCACAGATGCCTCCGTCCCCTGAGGCGTCTCCCTCCATCTGCCTGAGGGAACTGGAACTTCAGCGTAACGTCAACCTTCTCTAAAGACCGCATCGGTTTAAAACTGATTCGACAAGAAATACGGACAAGAACAAAAGAAGCTACTTCATACAAACATAAGCTGTTTCAATGGTATGTTGTGTGTAAGTTTTAAAGTGGTCTGTACATCCCTGATATGTGGCATGTCACTGTAAACAAGACCAGAAGGGAGACAGGATTCTTGGTCGTAAAGCCATCAGTTCATATAAAAAGGCAGCAGCATCAAAGGACCGTAAATCCAGTGTGAAAGTTTAAGGACTCATTTGAAAATGCTGGTGAGATGGAATGTGGATCTCCACGATTTCTCTTCTTAAGGCTGTGTGCTTTAAAAAGGATCCCCAAGTCATAAGAGCATCCTTCGTCTTTTGTTGAGGTCGACACAGAACCAGAGTCTAGTTTATCTGTTGTGGCACTGGAAGAAGGTCCTCACTTGGCTAAATAATTTAAAAAAAAATAGACATCCTCAGTTCATAAAAGCCTAAAAGGAAGCATCCAAAGCTAAAAAAACAAGAGTTCTCAAGTTAATACTATGACCTCAGTGGGATCCACTCGACTGTTGGATTTCTGTTTGGAACGTCTTCGTCTGCGAACAAGACGAAGCCCCTCGGGAGCGGCGGAGAGGGCGGAGGACGGCGGCAGCCCCAGGTTGAGTTTGTCCTCCCTCTCCTGGCGTCACCTGTCGAAGCAGCCGGCTGTGAATGTGTGGTGGGAACTCAAGTAGCCGCTCCCGTAAGTCAGACCGAGGCAGTGGCGCTCGGGCCCCATGCTCACCTGCATGGAGATGGGACCCTGGAGGGGCAAGCCTCGCAGCCCCGACGCCAAGCTTGGGAAAGATGCGAACGAGCCGGCCGGCATTGAGGCCGAAAGCAGACCGGCCTGGTGGGGCTGCAGATATTCCCGAGAGCCCACCGGTCCCAGGGCCTGGCAGTCGGCCAGCATGTGCAGCTGGGATAATGCCGGCGAGTGCTGGGAGAGCTGCGGGTAGCTGCTGGCCTGGAGGAGCAGCTGCTGGGAGCTGGAGGTGGGCTGCCTCTGCAGAGAGGGGGTGGCGGGGCTGTGGGGGACGTGAGCTTGCGGCTGGAGGCTCTGACTGACGGAAGGGGAAGATTTGGATTTGTTGGCCTCTTTTACGTCGTTGTCGTGAGCACTGAAAAATAAAACAAAAGAGCAGGGTGAGGTGAAGCTGGTGGGGTTTACTTCAGAGCACATTGCATTGTATGATTGCGAGCATATACTGTGGTTTGCCCTTACAGTAACATGAGCTGGATGCACTGCGTCAGATGATCCCAAGAGTAGCCCGTGAGCAGGTGGAGGACAGTGGTCCAGCTGGGGGAGATCTGCAGGCAGATTCTGGACGCAGCTATGCAGGCGGCTGCCACCTGAGAAGGCCTGAAGCTCAGGAAAGCATGATCTACAACAAAGACGCATACAAACATGTGTTATGTTATATCCTCAGTGATTTTACCACGGTTAAGAGACTGTTAGGCGTGAAACTTTTATAAAGCGGCTGCATCATCAATATGCTTAATAAGTCATCAATAACTGACTTATAAACCATATAAATTAATAGTAATTTATTTATTAAGCATATAAATAAAACAGATCATTAAAAATAATTTGAATAATTTAAAATTACATTATTGGAATGAACACAATTCCTGCAATTCTTCCAATTAAAAAAACAAAAAAATAAACTGACACTTTGATTTTATATATTAATAATTCTGTTAATGAAAAGAGGCGAATAAATTGACTATTTTATATTACTGTACATTGCATTGTCTTGTATAATAATGTAGTACACACAACTGTTGAAAAGTTTGGGGTCTGTAGTAGGGATGCACCGAATATTCGGTAACCGAAATTATTCGGCTGAAAATAGCACCAAAAAAAAATGTCGGTGTTCGGCCGAATAAGCGAAAAGGCCGAATAATATGTACCGAACAATGACTAACGCGATCAAATAGAGGCACGCACTAATGCAGCAATTATGTCGGTAGTGTGAAAGTATTTAAAACTATCAGAGAAAGATGCAGAAATCATTACAAGCACGAAGCACCGACAGCGAGAGACTGTTTAGTGCTGCATCAGGTCTCCGATGAGAAGAGGTGGCTAATGCTGGTGGTTAAGTTACTGTATGATGATTGATATCGCGAAATTACCTCAAACGACTAGTAAATAAACTGCAGAACGTTATATTTTGTAATGCACGCACAAATTGCATGTATTCTGACAGCGCTGCACGAGTTAGCGGCGCCAGGGTTCAAAGTCCAAACTAGCGCGAGGAAAATCTGCGCTGAACTTGTTACTCGTCAGTTGCTCAGTAACATTTTTGTGAATTTTTTTAAAGGCATGTGACAATGTGATACGCGCGACAAACATCTTCTCAAATTCGTAATGAGAATAATTTATAAATCTGCATGCTGTTGTCAACAAAAATAAGCACTGAGATCTTCCTGCGGGTTTAAGCCAAAATAAAAGTCAAGAAAAAGCAACAACTCCATCGACATTCATAAATGATAGTATTGTCATTTTACTGTCGTTCTGTAAAATAAAATAAAAAAGACAATAATAATAATTACCCTACAACAGCTCTATTAATACTAGGGCTGCAACTAACGATTATTTTGATAATCGATTAGTTGGCCGATTATTTTTCCCCGATTGATCAATTAATCGGATCTTCTTCTTTCTTTTTTTTTTGACAAAAAACACTTCCACATTCTGCCCAATGTCCTTTAAACAAACGTGTCAACTGAATGCTATGAAAATAGTGCTTAACAATTTATTAGACACACATCATAATAAAGATAAAACACAAATATTTTAGGAATCTGTCAAAAAATTGTTTAAATCTAAAAATGTTATTGTCATTTATTGGGCAAATATCAAACTAAGTAGGCTAGTATTTATTCACATATTAACAAGAATGTCCTCCTATGCCTTCCATAACAGCTTGCATTCTTGCTGGCATTGCTTAGGTACTTTTTGACT
>NW_015652998.1:3352743-3358995 GCF_001515625.1 Sinocyclocheilus rhinocerous | reverse complement strand
TTCGTAAGATATGGTTTGTCAAATTGGGATCTGTGATATATTCTAATGTTTCAAAAGAAGTCTCTTCTGCTCAGCAAGGCTGCCTTTATTTGTACAGTAAAAAATACATGCCTGCTTCAAGTCTCAAAAATGGCCAAAAAATATTATTTTACTAACTTATTCATTTTAAGTTAAATTGTGCTTTGCTGGTATAATGTCTGCTAGAATGTTTAAAAAAATGTTCAGTGTTAAGTAAATATTTTTAAATTGTTGTTTTGTAATTGATTTTTTATTTGAAAAGCAGGACAAAACAGTAAAAAGCCCATTTTGGCAATTTAATTAATGCAATGGTGGAGAAAAAACCCCCGGTAAAATAGGCCTACATGGGGGGAAAATGTGAAAAACCGTGTTCGGTATTCAGTATTTGGCCTTCGGCCCAGTGTTTCACTTTTGTTCGGCTTCGGGTTCAGCCAAGAATTTTCATTTCGGTGCATCCTAGTCTGTAGGATTTTCTTTTTTTTTTAAAGAAATTAATACTTCTATTTAGCAAGGCTATTGATTAAATTGATCAAAAGTGACAGTAAAGACATTAATGTTATAAAAGATTTCCATTTCAAATAAATGCTGTTCTTTTGAACTATTTCATCAAAGAATCCTGTAATGAATGTATTACTGTTTCCACAAATATATTAAGAAGCACAACTGTTTTCATCATTGATAAGAAAAATCTGAGCACCAAATCAGCATATGAGAATGATTTCTGAAGGATCATGTGACACTGAAGACTGGAGTAATGATGCTTTTCAATCACAGGAATAAATCACATTAAAGAAATAATAAAATCGAAAACAGCAATTTTAAATTGCAATATCCTCTCACAATATTACCATTTTATTGTATTTTTGATCAAATAAATGCAGCCTTGGGGAGCATAAAAAAAGAAAACTTACCTAACCCAAAATTTGTATCAGTAGTGTCTACTAGAAGTCTGTGATGATCACAATTTTATCAAATGTACAAATTTTGATGATCTTTTCAAATTGCATTTTCTGACCTACTTAATTGATTATTACTTAATTTTTCGAATAAAAAAAAAAAGAAAAAAGAAAAGTGGCATTTTTCTCACCTTGCAACGAAACCTCCAGGAAGTAGTGCGTGTATTTGTCCATGAAGGCTTTGGTCTTGGACAGGGAGGAGACGGGCCAGCCGTTGTGCAGGTCCCCTTCCTGGACAGCAGCATGGAGGTAGTAGTCAATGAAATGGGCAGGTGTGGGCATGCACAGGTTCCATCCGAACGTCTCCAGCAGCAGCAGCTCCATCTTGATGAGGTCACGTTTGTTGAGGGTGAGGTTCAGACTGCACATGAAGCCCAGAGTGTTCAGCTGCTCCAGTTTGGGCACACGGTCCTCCTTCTCCTCAAACTTACCTGTGGCAAAGACAAACAAAAAAGCAAAAGTATTTGAGCTTAAGCATTTAATTTGTTTGACGTTAAATGCTTTGTTTCAATTACAATGTTAAAATATGAATGCATGGATTATCCTGCTGGTATTCCAGACATCACATCAGAGATATCTTGATGCAGATTCATGACGTGCAATGGATGAAAGCAAGGACCTTTTATAGCTTTTTTTTTTCCCTCGTTAAAGAATCTCCCGTTATCAGATATCACTAAGATCTAAGACATTCTTGATCTAAGAACCATGCATCACTGTGCTTCATTCACATACTTGGGTTTCTTTAAAAGGATTTGCACTGACATCATTAAGGTGAGGCATTTTGTGAATTCCTGTAATGAGAGAGCACAGCTGCCTCACAGTGAATTAGCCCTTCTCTGCAGAACTCCTTTGTTCTCTTCGTTTTCCCTTCCTGACTCTAGGTGCTAGGTGTTAATATCTTTTCCCCAAAGTCCAAGGCTCCGCAGTATCGCTTCCCCCGCAGTCTAATGCTCCAACAATAAGGGCCCCACGACCTTTGACTTCTGCAGCTCATGCTTGAGCGCTCACAGTCCCCCTCAGATCACTGGTTGGCGTGGAGGAAGAAACAGTCCAAACAGCGAAGAGAAACCAAGGTCACACCTTCATTCCTAGAGACTTTCAATAAACTCATTCCTCTTAAATGAAACGCAAGCACTATCAGGTCTTTACATCATGACACTGAGTTTCATATACTTGCACATATATTCTATGGACATGTACATTTTTTTAATACACTATTTTAATAATACTTTACCATTTATTATAGCAAAACCCCTGTTGTAAATGTGCATCTTAACTACTACAAGCTGACATAAACACCCAGTCATTACAAGAGTCAGATGCTAATTCAATAAACGCTCTCACAGATTTAGTAATTTGTTACACCAGGTGTACACCCAGACAAACCTCTATGACCTAAAATATTTACTTGAAGTAACCCTTGAGATTAACCCTAGATTTCTTCACTTTTGGTTCAGTGGACTTTGAGAAAATGAACTCTCTTAAAACACAAATTTCACACCGGCTCTAGATTCTCAGCAGCGTATATACATGGATCACAGGACCATGATGATCAGTTTTTTCTGAAACATCCATAATGCCATGCTTTCACATATGAAATTGTTTAATAGCATTCGGGCTGCATTTTAGGAATACCAGTTTATGTTTCCCAATTACACAAATATTTGCTTTTTGCGTAATTTGACAAAACTGTATCTTGAATGGTAATCTTGTCTATAATCATTTCACCTTTTGTTTAAATATGCATTTTACCAAATGTTTATCAATTAATATATTCATGATTGAATATCTGGGTCTTGAAAAAAAAAAATACATACACAAAAGGCTTTTGAATTTGAAAAGTAGCAAAAACAAATGAAGTCATGGTTTCCAAGTTTAAATATAATCTTCATATAATAAAGAAAATATTTATGCAAAGTTAAAGAGACAAACATGAAGTTTAAAACACATTATAAATGACCTTATTATTACATTATCATGATATTTCAGTATAATTATGTAATATTTTGTACTGTATATATTTTATGTAATTATACTACACGTATACTACTCCTGCCACAACTGTCACCAAATTAAATTGCAATTATGTTTTAAATTAAATTGCAATTATGTGTGATCCAGTCAGACTGCAAACCCAAAACCCATTAGTCCTTTGTTCATGTATCGGGCTGCACTGTTTGAACTCAATGTGTTTTTGTGTGCCGCCAACAAAGACAAAGCATAGAAACGTGTTGCCTATATTGTCTTTCACATCATCACATTCAATTCAAACTCAAATGCAATTTCTTTTGTCACATTACTGCAGATTCAGCAGAATCAAAAATGGGTCAAAAATGCCCAGCTGACACAAAAGCCACTGCACAGCGCACAGTGTCTTTTCTTAATTATCTGGGGTGTACAAATTCTTTTCATTAGCATCAAACCACAGGGGGCATCCGTCACACTAATCTGAATATCAGGAACCCTGCTGAGTGTTTCAGTTCAAACATGCCCCTCCAGGGCCCCACCCCTCCCTCATCCTTCTGAGGAGAGGGCCAGCCTGCATTTGACATGCTACTCTACAACGTTTCGTCAAAAAGAAGAGCTGCAGCCCCATTAGCTACGGGACAGATATACCATTTCAACAGGGCTTCTTGCTGAAAATGGAAAAGTACCACAGGATTAGGGTTTCACCTCATCTTGTTTTCGTCATTCCTTCAAAATGCAGAAAACATGCTGCTAATAAATCAGATTTGATTAAGAAAAACTAGTTTCACGACATGCATCGTGCATCAAATTGGTTACCATAACAAACCCCCATCACCCCAGCTCAGGAGAGGAAATGATCCTGATATCTCGCCCTCTCCTCCAAAAGTTTTCAGCTAAAAGAATGAGAGCGGGTGGGTCTTGGGGGCTAATTGCACTGATAACATCAAGCTCAAGTGTTCGTCCATGCATATCCTGAAGCTGCATTCAGCCATCATTCATCCCTGAACGGTATCAGCTACAAATTAGATCTGAAAGTCTTGATTCATTTCCTCTGTTTCAGAACAGTAATGTTTTCACTCAGCTAGTTTTTAACGTTGACCTCAGCTGAAATCTTGGCACGGCGCAATTTCTGCTGTCTCAGCCTTCAAGATGATCATCCTGTGTTAATACGGGGTTATGGTCTGGCTTCAAATTACACAAGCTTAAAAAAAGCTTAAACCACAGTAAATGAGCTTTATTTGGGCAGCAGTGTTATTTTAGTATTACTATTACAGTATTTATTTATCTTCAATTAGCTGTTATGTCTATATTTTAAGTTTTCACCTCATTTGCATGTTTAGTTTAAGTATTTTTTGTTGTTTTTGTCATTTTTATTAGTTTTTAATATTTCTATTTGGCTTTAGTTCATATTTATTTCAATTTTCGTTTTAGTAATTTTAATAAGGCTGCATTTCTATTTTTTTCCATCTAATATTTATATTTTATTTGAGCTTAATTTCAATAAAAAATGTTTTTTATAGTTTTAGTTAACAATAACAACAATGAAATACACACAAACAATATTAAACCTTGTACTGAGCTGAAAATCCTTCACCTAATTTGGTGTTCCTGGCCAGAAATGACTGATTGCTTGTAAAAAAGTATTCTATATTAATCACCAAAACTCAGATTCAATCTTTTTGTTAACTTGTTTTCTTTTGTTTAGCAAAGGTTTTGTATTTCTTTTTGGAACTGACTTCTCATAGCCCCCACTCATATGAGCTTATGCACCTCAGTTCTTGAGTGAAAAAGGCATAATTTGTGGAAAATGTACCATTTTGGAAATTCTCAGGTGCATAAGCTCAGATCAATGAGGCCTATGATCAATCAGTTCCAAAAAGAAATACAAAACCTGTGATAACAAAGAAAAGAATTTGACAAATTGAATCCAGTATTTGGCAAAATAACAAAAAATATATAAGCAATTTTTGTAGGCATATTTTATTTGTAACCAGGTGGGGAAAAATAGTACAAAAAATTATATATTTTTTTTTTTTGTGGAAATTGTTAAACACTGTGTGAGCAAAGTCAGTAAGTTTTAGTCCAATACGATGACATTAGTATTTTCAGGAAAAATGCAAATTTTTCAAAATGACTGGAACACAACACAAGGGTTAAACTGAATATTAAGATGGGATTTTTTTTATAATATGAAATCACAAACCAGGTTGTTCTGTGCAAACACGGCAGCTCCCTACCATTTGTCATAATAAATCTTGGTCTGAATGGAAACTTTCCTATGCTTTCTCAGCTTTAAGCGCAGAGTCCAGCCCTGCCCCTCACACATTGACTGCAGGCGACTCTTAGAGAAACCCAACAATGGCCGCAGCCGCCTGAATCAATGACTTAGGGAAAGGGAGGGATATTTTAACAAGGAACATGAGCGAAGCCATTATTCATTCAGTCAAAAGCAATTAATTAATGCCTGAACACTGCCAATTGCCGGCCAACGCAAAACAACCCTCCCCCAATCAAGAGGCGGCCATAATGAGGGTCAGAAGAACGAGAGACGCCATTTAAAGACAACCTTTTGGTCAGTATTGTACAGGTGCAGATGCAGGAAGCACTCTGAATTAATTGTCATTTTGGTTGACATAATCAGGGCTCCAGATTTTAATCTTTGAAAAACACCACCACATGGCAACACAAGTCACCCCCTCTTATCTTATCTCTCTCGCTTTGTTTGTGTGCAAGCAGACGTGCCACCACTGATAACATGTCCTACCACAGTACACAGCACAGATATATTATGAGTCAGACTTCCTTCTTTCCTGCACTATAAATCTACTGGAGACATCAGGCGACACTTCTGCATCACTGCAAGATTGTCTCACTCCTTCTGCTGCATAATGCTTTTGCAATCCACCTGAAACTGACGGCTAGACTTGCAACATGCCGGAGCAGCTGTAACTTGCTCTGCAATACCAAACTCTCTGATTGTGCGTTGGATAGGTTGCTTTGGAGACTGACTCGGGGGTCTTGAGGCCAGCGGAGGCCGTGGCCTCTTCTGCACACAGCACAATACAGCAGCCAGCTAGTGCAGAGAATAGGGCTGTGCGATTAATCGAAATCATCATAAAATCGTGATTTGAGCATGCACGATTTCTAAATCGCTTTATAGCACGATTTTCCGCGCCCCCGACCCACAGTATGCTATCCGAACCAATCAGAATGCAGCGCGCCTAAATGGAGCACGAGAACAGAACAGACCAGGCGGGCATACAAACGTAACGCCAGGTTCACACACTCCGTCTGTGGTGCGTATTTTGTC
>NW_015652998.1:3316284-3352733 GCF_001515625.1 Sinocyclocheilus rhinocerous | reverse complement strand
GCGCTCCAGGAGCGGTGCGTCTGCAGCAGTCATGCTGCGATCGTTTCCGCACGGAATCTATTTCTGCTGTGCTGCACGTGCTGAATTAAAGGGACAGCGCATTATTCGCGGTAAAAATTAATATGGATTGACACGGAAATTTAGTAATTACACCATAAATGCTAAAAAGTCTACTGTTTCACAGTAAACAATGACTGTAAAGCATGTCTGTGTGTGTCAAAATCGTGATTAAAATCGAAATTGCAATATTGATCAAAGAAATCACAACCTTTTTTTTTTTGTCCATATCGCACAGCCCTAGCAGAGAATCAGACACGCTCGCTCTGTTCAATACGAGCACCTGAAGTCATCTAAAAAAGAAATTTCGTCAGTTCAAATTTACTTCATGGAACCTGCAATGAGTTTACTGCCTGATCAGGTACAGGTAAAAGGAATCAAACACCAGCATCACAGTCACATAAAAGCAGCAAATAACTTACTGGCCAGGAGGAGGCAGGAGAGGGCGATGACGTACAGCTGCCGCACCGCTACATCATAGTGGTCCATAAAGAGGTCGAGCAGGTAGATGGCCAGGTGACGTGCTGTAGGGCACAGCTGGTATCGGTTACTGAGAACAGCGAGCAGGTCGGCAAAGTACCGCCGCATCCCAATCTGCGGAGACTGGGCCTGGTATGTCGGCAACTTCAGCTCCTTAGGAGAAAAGGATGGTATGTTTTATTTTGTAAAATAGTATATATAATATTTGGACCATGGTACATTACAAATAATATCATGGTGTTCAGGAAGGATGCATTAAATCTATTAAAAGTGACAGTAAAGACATTCATAATGTTACAAAAGATTTCTATAATAAATGCTGTTGTTTTGAACTTTCTATTAATCAAATAATCCCGAAATGTATCATAATTTTCACAAAAGTATTAGAAACACAACTATTTTTAACACTGATAATATAAGAAATTTCTTGAGCATCAAATCAGCATATTAGAATGATTTTAGAAGAATCACGAGACACTGAAGGATATGTGATAGCTGCTGAAAGTTCAGCTTTGCCATCACAGAAATAAATTCTGTTTTAAATTATATTCAAATAGAAAATGTAACATTATATGTATTTAAAAATTATATTATATTTAAAATATTTCATCCCAATATGTTAGGGATTTAATCATTTTGACCAAATAAATGCAACCTTGATGAGAATAAGGGTCCGTTTACACGACAATGTTTTCAGCCAAAAACGGGAAACTTTATGCGTTTTGCCTGTTCGATTACACGACAACTGGGGACTGAAAAAGTGCAGGTTTTTGAAAACGGCACCGTTATCGTTTCCGTGTAAACACCCAAAACGGGAATCTTTGAAAACGGTGACGTCAGTACGTGTCGATTTTAAAGGCAAGACCGAACAAACATACACAACAATGGCGGAGTATGGTACTGTTGTTGCTGCTCAAGAGTTTGCCGACACTTCTTCAGCACTTTATATATTACAACCAACAGCGGAGATGCATCATATACAACATATAATCGTCAATTCCCTATAGGTACTGTTTACTAACAAGGTGACAACGCCAACTACTGGCCTGGCATACGTAATACAGCGTTTTTGGTAGTTTTCACGGATATGTGTAAACGAGAATCGTTTTAAAAACATTGTCGTGCATACATGAAACTTTTTTAAAACGCAAGGGAAAAACGTTTCCGTTTTTGGCTACATCGTTGTCATGTAAACGTAGCCTAAGAGTTATTAAAAATAATTGTTTTATTCTGTGATATTACCATATATAATCTATATAAAATATAGAAAAGTATATAATCTGTGAAAGATAGTAGTAAATAAACCAGAGCCGTTCTCAATTTAATCCAACACCAACTGCGCAGAAATTACAACTCAAACATACCCTGAAAAAGCTCCAGTCACGCTTAATAAGCAGCTAAATTGTCAGACTCTTTCCAGACATGAGTCCTACAGGCAGAGTGTGCTGCTTTATAGTGGCTGTTGAGGAGAGCGCTGGGTCCTTTACAGGCCTAGCCATCATGTCTCGCAGCCATCTGTCCCCTGTGGGGTGAGAGGCTGGGATTTGACCCTCTCAAGGAGCCCTTTTGTGGGGCCTGCCCGCAACTTAAACAGCCCTACAGCTGCTGCTGTATTTGAATGGCTGATCAGTTTGTCAACTGCATAACTTGATGCAAACCTTTTTCAAGAGAACAAGATTTTTCAAAACATCTATAAATAATATAGCAAGGTAAAGCTAGAGGAAATAAAACTTGCTCAGCAACCCTTTGTGGTTTTACATTTTTGTGGGTTCCACACAAGATAAAATGGGAATTGGCACTTGAACATCACACAAAAAAGAGTTAATAGACTTGCTTGAATACTGTCATTTAGCTTGCTTAAGACAAACTAATTAAAAGCAAATTAAAAGCAAGACTGCTAATTAACCTCCTCAAAGATTTCAATTAATTGCAAAGATCCTTAGGTTTCGGTACTGACGTAGTAGGAGGTGAAGTCAGCCAACCTCCCACACAAAACAAATTAAACTATAGCCTATCTGTGCAAAGATTTACATCGGCTAAACATTTCTGCACAACATTAACTGAATATTTCATGTTGGTGAACAGAGAGAGAGATTGTTCTGTCTAAAAGTCCACCAACACCAAACCTCCGATCTCCACAAACAGCTGAACCACTCTGCATCTGCACTGCATTAGTCCTCCTACATATCGCTAGATTTCGCATAGTACAACTCTGACTAACCAGGTGGTGAAGAGAATAACTTTCCAAAAAATAAGCCAAAAAAAAGTTAATGCCAGCCACATTCAGTTACATGCATCATTTTGCCACTCCTTGACACGTGCTGAATAAACCCAGCAGGATTGTCCAGTCCGTTAATCTCAAGCTAACAGACAAACTCAAGTACAAACACACACACACACACACACAAAAACAGAGCAGTTCACATTCCAAAACGGATGTGAGCACACCCCGCAATAAACAGGACGGACAATAAAGAGACAACAGAGTGCACTAAATAAATGCACTTAAACCTCACTGTCTGATGGGTGCAATTCACTCAGCAGTGAGGAAACAAAAGTTCACATGGTTTAGCAAGACACTTCCTAGAGTTCCAACACAAGTGTGTCCAGTTTCAAGAAACAAATTGACCAATAATGACATAGCAGCTGTACACTGGTTTAGACTTTTTTTTTTTTTACATAATTTGTAAGTAGTAAATATAAGAATATATATAGTAAAATAAATAAAGTAGTTACAGGATTATAATATATGTAAAATAAAAGTAAACTAAAAGTAGGCTGTACCATAGAAGACCTTAATGGCTTTGCACAGGGTCTTGGGTATTTCTAGTTGTACATGATATTCAGAATGACTCTTATGAGGGAATTGTGCTTACAATATAAATGCAGACAATACTAGACGATGTGTTGGCCAGTAACCTTCAGAAAGCCACAATCAGAGGATGTTTTCTGAGGGCTGTGTGACATTTCACACTTCCCCGTCAAAGCTTGGACAAGCCAAGCCAAACCTGGTTCAACGTGTGGCAACGGAGCCATTGGTGACCAGGAGGTTGACGTTTGGATTAAAAGTTTTAAAACTGAACTGTGATAACCTGTGATCAATGCAAAGCTATTTATTACAACTCACCTTAATTCGCAGAGCCTGATGGATGTCCGCTGCAAGCTGGCTTTTCCACCACTGGCCCTCCGATTCCATCTTTCCCATCCAGAAAAGGGCCCCAATCCTTCAACACAAACAAGAGTGTGAGAGGGAAAGAAGCCATTCTTGTTCAGTTTAAGCACTTCTGCCACACTACTTTCTATTTCAGGTTTGTTTGCGAGAAAATGTCGCAGTGCTTAAGACATAAGATAAGTGGGCGCCTGTGGGTAACTCTTTTCTAAATTTACTGATCTTGAAGTCGTCCGGCAAAGTTCAAGCAGTTCATCTCACGCTGAACTACAACAGCCGCTTCGCCGAAAATCACGACTTTTGTCTTATTTATTTGTGTAAGACTCAACTAATCACCTAAACACAATAGTCTAGCGATAAACCTTCCGTATCTTGAGGTCGCTTTATTTCTAAAAAAAATAAATTAATAAATCGGTGATGGTGATTAATAAGTCGGTGATTACCAAATGAAAGTGACCGGCGCAGCACATCGAGCCCTGCGGCACGCCACGAGACCCTTATTACAGCGATATCAAGTATACATGAGAGTTGTGAACAAATAAAGCGTAGTTTCGGTTTAAACGCGCCAATCGACCACGACTATCCAAATTAAAACAGAAGCTGAAAATGCAACATTATAGGAAACAATATAACGCTCTTTATTAAAACAACTGCGCGTCTTACCTCTGAGACAACGGCGCTCCAGACCCCTTTGTTTCAAAACTGCCGCATACTGGAGTTATATCCTTCAACTACGCGCGTGTGTACTTTTCGAAACAAATCCCATATAAAGGGAAATTATTCTCGCGAACATCAAACTCGTTTCAATGTGCAGCTGGGTGTTTTTTTTATTTTTATCAAAACACCGCCGCGTGTGTATCCAAGTGAACCCCTTTGACTTTTTCGCCGTCCCGTGTAGTGTGCTCCCCCAGCGGCCTGAGAGGAGCAGCTCTGAATGATGTTGGTGTGCGGAGCTGCATGGTCGCTCTAAACGGGGAGGAGTCCGCAGCGCGGACATTAACATGACGCTAATGCTTCAAACAATTGCGATTCGTCAACTTATTTAAAACGCTGATAAATTATAGCGCGTGTATGTACATTTTATTAGAAACCAATTATCTAAATCTACAGGTAAAATGTGGTGATAATGTGGTGGTTTGGTGAGATTACTGAGATTTAAGTTATTTTGATGTTGAGGACAGCGAGGAACAACACATTTTAAATAAATTGTTTCATAATTGAATGTAAATAAATAAATAAACAAATAAAATAATATTGCGTGAGATCTAACTACGTATTTAATCATATAAATCTGATCAATTATCCCTTTTTAAATAATTACGCATCGTAATTGGTATTGATGAAATTAATTTGTGATATTAAGAATTAGTGATTGTCACGATAATGCTGTTTGAACTTGTACAGAGGGGTCCCACGCAATACCAATGTTTTGTCATTTAAAACTAAATCCTAGTTTTGTTAAATAAATGACCAATTTTATTTTATTATATGATCTGCCTGTATTTGGCCAGCAGGTGGACCCTGCACTACTAAGCACTGTAGATACTGCTTAAAACTAACCCCGGGTTTCACAGACAAGGCTTAAGCCTAGACTAAAATGCATGTCTGGGCTGTTTTACCTGAAAGAAATTTGCATTGACATATCTTAAAATATGTCAGTGCCATTGTTTTGTCTCAAGATGCACACGAGTAATGTTATTTTCTAAGGCATGTTTATAAAATATACTTAAGTGTCCTAATTGAACTATGGCCTAAGCCCTGTCTGTAAAACCAGGCCTAATTGCAATACAGGATATGGGGAAGTTCATGTATAATCTAATAAATAGTAGCCTACTATATAGAATAGCCTACAACAATGCCTGATCAATGTGCAAAGGATCTTTAGTTTCTTATAATAGGATATGAAGTTAAAGAGTCAGAAAATCTAGTCGTTTTATTAGTAGCAGTTTAGCTAAGCTATACTTAAAGTACTACAGTATGTGGCCAATCTGAATATTAATGCCATTTTTAAAGTGTCATCCAAAATAATAAATAAAACACAAATATTTTTATACTCTATGAGAGGATGCTAATTCAATATTTACTGTATGTAACTAGTGAAATTTGGTTTACTATGGAACATTTTTGTGAGAGATGTACTTAGCCACTTCACAACCATTAAACCAGACACTTACTGTATGTTCCTTTATTTTAAGGCTTTGGAGAAGTGTCTGCTAAACGCATAAATGTAAATATAAATGAGATATGTGGAAATCTTCACTGTTATTATGTATTATGTCTCTTGTTTCTATGTTTGAAGAGTCTGTAACCATGTTTTCCGGGTGAAATGCTAATATGGAAGTTATGTTATAGGCTAATGCTTTTAACTCCCTGTAATGCTATACACTTCTCACAACTTAACACCACAGTGTCGGTGGTCCCCTCAGGTTTGATGTATGTGTTACTATGTGGATAATAAACTTTTGGAGCACCGCTGGTGTGAAATGAAGCAGTCTTATATCCTTGCTGCCCACTATATCATGTCATTAAACCATCAGGCACAGCCAAGACCAAGTGAGTCAAATGCCATAGCTGTCATGGCCTGCATGGCCATATCATGGCCAATTCAGTGAAACTCCCAGAGTTGGCTGGCAACGCACAACAAACACTTGAGAGGAAGTGCACATCTGCTCTCGAACAACTGTGTGCTTTCGAACAACAGTGCTTCCTCTCATAGTTAAGTCGCCAATTAACTATTTGATAGAACTACATTTCACATCAAAATTAACTTCACACAAACAAAGTTCAGATCAATGTACAATTAATTTAGATATAGTGATACCTTTAATGCCTACTTTAAAAAAGGACCAATTTACACCATCAAATGATACCCTCATAACCAGTGTGACCATTCTATTTGCAGTGGCCGTTTAAAGGCCCAATACTTACCACAGCGTACCCAGAAGACTTCAGCCCTATCTCCCTGATGATAGTGTTATGGGGCCTGGGGAACTATATTTAGCTGGCCCTGTGACTGCACTGGCTATGTTAGTCAGATTCAACGCTCCAGCACAGCACAGCCAGACCAGCACCTGCTGTCAAAGCTGACTGCCACACCACTACCTTAGCTACTACTGGGCCTGGACCACATATCCTGATCCAGACCTCAGCAGCCAAAAAAATAAGGTCTGATTCATCTCCTCTGCAGTCCCTAGCTTAGTGTACTTTTAAAGAAGGCACTTGCCCTCGTTTCTTTTTATAGCTATCTTGTCTGTTGACTTGTTGACACAATTCTTTGACATTTTTCCTTGATTTCTTACTCAGATTTAACACCTCAGAGGAGTTTCAACAAAAAGGAGAAGACTTCGGGTGGCTTGGATCAGGTGAGAGAAGTTTTTACATTGGGGGTGAGATGGCGTCAAGCACAAGATCTGCAGCTGGCTATCTAGAAAGCATAGTATTTCCTTTGACAAACACTGTTAAGTCAAACACAATGGAAAAAATGAGCCCGTTTCATCCCAAATCAAATGCATGAGACTCCAATCAGTATTTTTTAACATGATGCTGCTACCAATTAAGTGTTTAAAATTTTTTTGTAATACACAAATTATTTTTAGATTTACAGTGTGCATGCATATGGCTTTGCTTTGTAATTTTAATCATCTAAAAATACAACCCTTTATTCGTTTTATTTTTCTTAGACAATAATTCAGAAAAAGCAGTCAAACTGGACATCACTGGGCTTGATGTAACATCTAATTTTCTGAACCATAAACATTTCTGTACTTCCATTCTTCCAATATAGGTCTGACCTGCACACCCACCCCACACTAGTGTGTAAAACGTCCAGTACTGCATCTGAAATTTTCAGACACCACAGAAGGAAATTTTTGAAGTGGCATTTTAAAGAGAAATGTCTAAATCATCTGCATCTATCAAAGAAAAAAACAGTCTGCCTCTCCAACAAAGAGATGAAGGGGAAAGTGAGCTAGAGCAGACTGATGATATCACGGATGACTCAGCAAGTTCATACTACACTGCTCTTTGTTCTCTGAGTGAGTACAGTGAAGCTTTAGGGGACAGAACACACACTCCCTCTACAGACCGTCCTGCTGAAGGTGGCACATTTGAGTTCTTAGGTTGTGCTACTACTACGGAAGGCATCACTTCAAGATCATTGATCACAGACACCACACTATCACAAGACTACAAAACACAAGAAGAGAAGGGTACAGAAGTGCTCCCTGATGTGTCCCAATGTGAACAGGATGAATCTTCATCATCTGAGAGTGTGTTAGAATCTGAGTCAAAACATCTGCTGTCAGGTACAACAGCAGCAAATGTGGATTTGCAGTCTGTTAAGGCAGCCTTTAGAAACCCTGTGCAAAAGCCGGATAATTCTAACAAGCTTAATTTATCAGAAAAAGATTTGTCGGTTAAACCGAGGGATTATTTTGGAGGCAGCGGGACTGTATTTCATACTAACATTAGAACCGCTGAGGAGCACAGCTCCCCAGAACCCATATTCACTTCAAACACTATTTTGATAACACCTAGGAGAAATCAATACAGCAAGGGTAGGGAACAGGAGCATGGTAGCACAGAGCCAAAAGAGGACCACGTGACACAAAAGCAAAGACCCAAGGAATGTTTGAGTGCACCCAGAGCAGAATGCAGGCTTGAGAGAGGTGGGCAAATTCTGGGTCATATGAAAAAGGAGGGGGAGGGGGAGGGCCAGGGTAGCGGGGTGAGTTGCAGAATGGAGCAGGTTGAGCTGTCAGTCAGGTCTAGAAATAGAAAAGCGTCTGCAAACTGCATCTCAACACTCACAGCCAGCAAGCAGGAGTCAAGAATCCCACCGCACTGTTATTCCGAGCGTATCCCCGCAACCAGGCACCAACACCAGCTACAGAGACTCGCTGATACTCGGACTTTGGAAAAGCAGAGCCGGCAAGGCGTCTGGCAGTCCAGACCACTCTACTGCACGTTGTGTAGCAGCACTTGGCAACCCTGCCACACTACAGGCAATAGCAGAGGATCAACCAGCATGGGAACAAAGCTTGCTGAGGCCAGCAGTAAGGTGGGGGGCCTTGTTAACCTGGCCCAGGTAAGAGCTTCCTGTTCTGAAACTGACTACATGCATGTTTTCAGCTGTAGGCCCTCAAGTCAGCCCTCTGCTGATGAAAACCACAACAATTGGACAGATGATGTTCTCTCTTTTAAAATGCAGATGTATTCAAACACTCAAAACACATCTGCTTGCTCAGAATCCAGTAGCTTTGAGTGTGTTGATGTGGCATTGGAAACCACAGATGAAGTAAACCGAGGCTTAAAGACTGTGCCCAAAAGACAAATCCAACTGAAGAGACGGGACACAACAGAGGCACATGCCAGAGAGAGCAACAATCAAAGTCTTCAGGTTGCAAACACACCTGTGCGTGCCCGGGACATATTTCAGCGTCAACATAGCACCCCTGCAGCTTTTAACCAGGAGTCCCATGTGGCTGATCAAAGGTCAGTACAGGCTGACCGAAAACAAAGGCTTCAGAAGTCATTTTCCCTGGATGAAACCTCCAGCAAAACCCAGATGGCTTCCTGCATCATAACAAATGTCCTATCAAAAAAAATGCAACATGAACAGAATCTTCGCACCTTGGATGTTTCTGATAAAGCTTTTGCTTCTGTCAAAGTGAACAACAGGACTACTACCACTGATGAATGCATCTATTTGTCTGGCAAGGACGTATTTGCTGAAACTACTAAACTAACTCAAAGTGCTACTCTTAAGAGGGAGGCCCAGGGAGAGTGCAGCCCTGTTCAAAAGCATTGCAGTGTTAACTCTAAAATGCAGCTCAAGCTGCTGAGCAAACATGGCTTCAATCCTCTTTTAAGTGCAATTGGCAGGTCTGAAGTTCAAGGCAGTGGCACTGAAATAACCGACCCTTCAGAGAATGAGAAAGCAGAGAAGTTGAGTCCAAGAGAGGACATGTTGTGGCTGCCTAACCTGAGCCCTGGTGTGAAGCTATCCTGTGACTCAGCAAAGAGCAGAGCATGGAATTCGAGTGCAGCAACAAATGTAGCCATCAGCACACAGGCTTCTATGAAAACCGCACCTGAAGAATGCCATACAGGGCAAGGAATCCATAAACAACACAATATGACCCTAACCAATGTGCTGGAAAAGCAGGAGCAACAGGCTGGCATTATGGAAAGTACACTCAGTTCTACTAATATTGCATGCCTAATCTCTGATTTGGAAGCAAAAGTAGTAGATAATATAATGCCTCAAGCTGATGAGAGCAATGTTGGAAAGGAGCAAGAGAGTGGCAGAGAGGAAGTCAAGTCACCAGGACAGTCTGCAATCCTAGGTATGCAAAGCCAAGGCAAATTGAAAGCCATGGCCCCTGTGCATGTAGTAAGAGACATGAGAACCCTAGTGAAAAACACATACAACATGTCCTTCAAGGGCACAGGGGAATCAGCCCATGGAATAGATGGGAGTGCTCCTTTGTTTCAGCCATCAATGCACAATCTAAGTAACAACATGGGTGAAGGAAAGGGAAAAGGATACAGACAAGATAAAAAAACCCTGGTACAGAAAGTCACTCCACCTCTTTCACTGGACAGAAGGAGAGATCACTCTGCACCAAGAGGATGCTTGACTAAGGTAATGCCTCCTGTGGAATCAAATGGCAAAAGTCATACTGTTGGATTTACAAAGGTCAGCCCAATTAGTGTAACCAATGCAAACAGTTGTGCCTTGTCAAAGCCCTCAGAGACACAGGATAGCCAAGTTGGCATGGGTAAACCTGATGTTCCAGTCAGTGATACAAACTTGAAACCAACTAACAGGACAGACCTGGCACAGCAAGCTAAAAAGGAGGCCTCTACTGAAAAGCCTACAAAAGAAGACTTGAACAAGGCAGAGCATGAGATGACCATCAGCTCTGACAAAGATATACTTTTCCCAGTAGCACTGCAATATTGTCCACCCACAGCAAGTTCTGAGCAACAGGACCATGGCAAGATAATTAGTGATGGCCTCCAAACCCCATGCCTTCCTCCCAGGTCACAGAGTTCAGTGGGACCTCTGTCTGCTTGCATCCTAACGGTTGCTTCAACACCCATGGTTCCCTCATATTATTACAAACCCAATCCGCTGGGTTACCAGACAATCTCTCCTCATATTGGAGCCGTTCATGGCTATGTTCAAGGGCCTGTCTTGTTTCAAACATCTCTTTACAACCAGCCTTCTGCATCAAACAGTCATACCCCCCTACTGAGATCCCTCTATGAGGATGGAAAAATGCTAGTCCATCCAACAGATGGCTCAACCAGTCAATCTCAGAACGGGGAAGCAGGGCTGAAAATGTCTTCTCCAGAAAGCCAACACAATACAATCTTTGTTGCTCCCATGAATGCAGAGGCCAGGCTTGGGGGTACAGGTATGCTGTATCGAGAAACAGGAGGAAGTGTAGCAGCAGGACAAAACCCCCGCCAACTGTTGCTAGACCCGGAAACTGGCTGCTATTTCTATGTGGGCATGCCTCAGCTGCCACAGCGCAAGATGCTGTTTGACCCAGAAACTTGCCAGTATGTTGAGGTCCTACTGCCACAGCAGACACTTCCCAGTGCTGTTTTGCCCACACCCTGTGCCATATCCTTTGCCTCTGTTCACATCCCACCCATGTACACCCCACAATGCTTACCTTACGTACAATCACATCCTCAGGTGCTCCCACCACCAGAACCATGAAACCTGACGGGACCCATAGACTGTAGAAGACAGTAGAAGAGTCATGCCAAAGTATCAGATTACCCAGTGCCTATTAAGTGCTGGAAAGGAGCTGTGTATAAGCTTCTGGATGAGTGAAACATGTTGACCATCTGCTGCCCTGGCCTCAAGGCATCAAAGCTGAAAGCGTATTCAGTTAGCACTGCATTCAACACTCCTTACTTCGTAAAGGCTACCTCTGGACTTGGCAACTGACTTGGGTGAGACTGATTATATCATATAAATGTTGTAAGATGCATATGCATTCACACATTCAGGCTACATAAACAGAGCAGGGGCTTTAAAGGGAGAGGGGCTCAGATAACCTCTGGAATGGGCAATTGAGACTCACCAAGAGACCGGAGTGTCTTGAGCTTGTTTAGCAAGTATGACAAAGGTCATGATTTTGTTATTGTAAATTGTATATATATTTACTAAACAGAAGTTTGAGCAAAACCATGGCTCTGTTTCATGTAAACAGTGGCTTAGTTAAGCACTTCCTGACAACACTTTATTTTTTCATATTTGTAAACTTAAACTGAATTTTAGTATCTTAAATTACATTTTTACTAAACTTCTAAAATTTGGTAACACTTTATTTTAAGGACCAATTCTCACTACTAACACATTTTAGATCCCTTACCCATACTTAAACTTAACAACTGTCTTGCTATTAATAAGCAGCAAAATGAGGCAAAAGTCATAGTTAATAGTTAGTTAATAATGGGAATTGGACCTTGAAATAAAATGTGACCAAAAATTTTGATGTGAACTGGTTTCAAAATGAATTTGCCCCAAAAATGAATTCATTGTTCTCCTACTGAAACCTGACACTTGTTCATGAGAGACCTTTGCTTTAATCCATTCAGGATGGCTTATTGACTATATATAACTGATACGATTGGCGCAGGACCTAATGTTCTGGTGTCAAATGTGAAGACAGTGAGAGAATGGATGAGAATGTATAGATATTTCCTTAAAATCAATAAAGATGATTAAACCGGGCTGAACCTTTGGCAAGATGCTAAATCTATTTAGCTTTAGACCAAACACTGCAGTAAATCAAACCCTCTGGGCTGTATGGAATCAGAGCCACTGCATAATGTTTCAGTTTGCATGTTTATTGCAGCATTACTGTTTGTTTATAAAAATGTCATGAAGAATGAATTGGTAATTCTTTACAATAAGGTTCAGTCGGTTAAAATTAGGGTAACACTTTATTTGGCCCCACTTTATATTAAGTGGCCTTAACTACTATGTACTTACATCAAAAATTAAGTACTATGTACTTATTGTGTTCATACTGTATTGCAAAACACTTTTGCTGCTATTGAGGTGGGATGCGGGTAAGGTTAGGGACAGTTTTGTTGGTATGGGTAGGTTTAAGACATAGTTGTTAAGGCCACTTAATATAAAGTGGGTCCCTTTATTTTAAGGTGTCCTTTGTTACACGTTACAAGTACTTACTATTATAATAACAATTAATTATGCATAATTACATGCAAGTAACCCTAAGCCAAACCCTAATCCTAACCCTAATCATATAGTAAGTACATGTAGTTAATTAAAGCTGCAGTCCGTAAATTTTGCCTCTTTATCACCATCTCTGTTTGAAAACCTGGAATTGCAGCTGTGTGCGGAATTATCTAGCTTGCGTGGGTTGTGAGTCGGCTCGGCTCCAGCACGGATTAATCTAATGTTCTGAAGAGTACGTGTGGCAGTCAGTCACTGCACCGGTGTGGATATTCACTGTACTTCAGAATCACAGATTCTAGCCTACATCTTGGAATATGACCCACAATGTATAATTACAGTGCAACAAGGACACCTTAAAATAAAGTGTAACCAAAATTAGTTTAACACGTTAGTTATCATAATCTGACAATGAACAGCACTTTTACAGCATTAACTAATCTTGGTTAATATTAATTTTTACATATACCAATAAATTTTTAACACTTTAATATTTAAGTTGTATAAATTACCATTGTAAATTACCATTTGTTAATTTTAAATGAATAGACATGAATTTAACAATGAAAAATTCTATATTATAAATAATTATTTTCTAAATTAAAATGAACCTAGGTTAATAAATGCTGGAAAAAATGTTAATTGTTAGTTCATAATACATGATGATGTTTTTCTAATCTTTTGAACCTTTTGGTAATGAGTTACCAATAAATCAAAACGGACACCTTAAAGACAAAAAATATTTTAGGCAGACAGAAAAACATTGAGGTTATATTTTAATACAAAATAACTTAACCACATCTTTGTCAAAACTGAATGTCCACATGATCTCTGGTCCCATGGCTCTTATGGAATACATAGTACACTCTTAGTATTTATAAACATTATCAGTTACAATAATATGTATATAAATTATGATTTCTGTTTTAAACATGTCATTTTTCACTATTTTCGGAAGCGAAATATTTCTGAACACATTTTGTTTAGTGTTAATCTCTAATGCATATTTTGTACACAATCAAGAGGTAATAAATAAATTAAAAAAAACTGACCTTCATTTTCTTTTGAATTAATTTCAATGAAACACCTAATGCTTTATAATCAAATGAAATTTTACATTTGGTTTGATGCTAAAAGAACAGAGACCTTTTGTCCTCAAACTGTTCATTCTAGTTTTCCTTTAAATATATACACCCATTCTCTAATGGTGCATTTTTCTTGTCTGTTTTAGATGCAAAACTGAACAAACAAATCACAATTTTTGACAGCAAAATTGGTACTCAGCTGTGAAAAGGTTCAGCTTCACCCAGACAACATACACTCTATCAAACCAAGTCAAATAAAAACTATGGCTAAATTTTGGTGCAGACCATTTCAACTGGAGCAACACTCACACCTTCCTTTATTTTCATGTCCTCCTCCTCCTCATACTTGCGACACAATGGCTTGAAGCCTCGGAAAGTGGGACAGATCGGTAGGTAGTGCAGACAGCCTAGCTTCCGGACCAGACCCATCCCAATTGGAAAGTCATATGTGTCTGTTTTTACTGTTCCTGCTCCTGAATAATTCTCAGCCGCCCATTCAACCAGACCTCGTTCTTTTCTGGTGCCTGCACACACAATGCAGAAAAGAATGCTGAATGTAGAACAACATGCGCAACAGCCTGTTTGTAACTTCACGCTGCTTTTGTTGTCTATTCATCCAATGAATCTGTATTCCCTCAGTAACTCTGTCACACACCTGGGATTGTGTTATCAAGTACACATGCTATGAATCCCCCTACAAACATCTCTGTTGTCAGGAGCACTGTGATGATTTGGTCCAGTTCTGCTACACCTGTTAAAATCGATCAAAACATGTGTGTTCACAGTTATAAGTGACAACAGCTACTGCTATGTACTGCAAAACAAAATATATCAGAAAACACTGTGTGGCAAATCAACCTGTTTTAATGCTGCCCGGATGAGTGTCCAGGTAATTAGGCAACATGAGGCCAAAAAACATGGAGAAACCCAGAACAAAAAGATTTCTGGAGGAGTTCAGATCCACACTCTGTAGGTTTGACAGTCCAACAGCTGTAATCATACCTGTGCACAAATTAAAAACACAAAAATACAAGTTTAAACTACATAAAATACATATACACTACCATTCCAAAGTGTGGGGTTGGAAGATTTTTTGTAATTATTTGAAAAATGTCTCCATATGCTCACCAAGGCTGCATTTATTTCCTCAAAAAAATATAGTGAAAACTGGAATGTTGTGAAACATTATTCAAATTTTAAATAACTGTTTTCTCCTTTAAAATATTTTAAAATGTTATTTATTCCTGTGATGGCAAAGCTGAATTTTCAGCATTTTCAGCATTTTGAATTTTCAGCCATTACTCCAGTCTTCAGTGTCACATGAGCCTTCAGAAATCATTGATAATAATAAATTCTTGTTATTAACAATATTAAAAACAGTTGTGCTGCTTAATATTTTGTGGAAACCTTAATACATTTCTTTCCAGATTATATGATGAACAGAACGTTCAAAAGAGCAGCGTTTATTTTAAATAGAAATCCATCCATTTAGTATCATTGAGTTTTAGTATCATTAGTTTTTGTTAATATTTTGAATTAGATTTTATTTTTGTATTTTCAGCTTTCATTTTAATTTGAGTTAGTTTTAGTAATTTTGTTGTGTTTTTGTTATTTATAATTTTGTTGTTGTTTTTGAACATGTTTATATAGTTTTTATTAATTTAATTTCAGCTTTAGTTTTAGTTATTTTAGTACATCAAGTTAAACTGTAAGAAATGGATATGAGAAATTATATCTTGCTGAAATAATTTTTTTCCTATTATTTTATTTTATTCATAATAACCCTAAATCTGTCACTTTTGATCAATTTATTACATCTTTGAATAAAAGTCTTTAAAAAAAACTATTTTCAATGGTAGTGTATATAATTAAATATTGACTGATCCCATACAAAAACGTTGGGTCACACTTTATTTTAAGGTCCAATTCCACTATTAACAATCCATTAACTATGACTTCTGCCTCAATAAACTTCTCATTTGCTGCTTATTAATAGTTAGAAAGGTAGTTGTTAAATTTAGGTATGGGGTAGGATTAGGGATGTAGAATATGGTCATGCAGAATAAGTGCTTTATAAGTATGTCTGATAAACAGCCAATGTGTTAATAATAGGCATGCTAATAAGCAACTAGTTAATAGTGAGAATTGGTCCCTAAACTAAAGTGTTACCAAATGTTGTTTGATATACAAAATTCATTCATGGCATGATGTTGATTTAGACCGAGCAAATCTGCAGTTACTACAGAGTTTCTGGACTCTTTACTGACACCCTGTGGACAAAGCTGGAACAAAACATCTGCAAATACAAATAGGTTCAACAAGCTTGTTACCAAACAAGGTGCAGAACATCCCTCCGAGGATAGGGTCAGGTAAGGAGGCAAACAGGGCTGTGAACTTCCCAATAGTTCCCAATAAAAGCATTATGCCTGCTCCATACTGTATCACCCTCCTACTTCCCACTTATAGGAGAAATCAAGACACCAGAGAAACCACTGCTTGTCATTCAACACAAAACATATTCACAAAATTAATGACACTGGAAACAGAGCAACTGAGGAGACAAGAGGAGAGTTGTGAATAGTGTATCTGTATGCACCTGCTATCAGCTCCCCTGAATGACTCTGATCAGATGTCACAAATACAGATACTAGAACTACATTTACTGAATGCTTTCTAATAGCCTTTAAGTTATACACTCAGAGCCTAAGAGCTCCTACTACCTCACCTTGGTGATGCCAAGCACCCCTATGTTAGGACTGGAAGAGGTCGATCCATTTCCTGTGCCCAGCAGCCCCGCTATGATACAGCACACTCCCTCTGTAAAGATCCCCCTAGGAAAGAAAACAGATTGATTTCCACTTGAGTTTACACTCTAAAAAATGCTGGGTTATATTTAACCCAGCCTTTTTTAGAGTGTAGTTTTTGCTGCAACTCAAAATCAGACTGAAATGATCAGAGACATTGTTAAAAGCAATCTGCAGTCACAATGTTGAGATACTTCGAAAAGAATTTGCAGAGCTGTAGGTGTTACACACAGCCATGAAAACCACAATCTTTAAAGGTGCGGTAAGCAATTTCTGAGAAACGGTGTTGAAAGTGATTTAGACCGAGCACCAAAAAATACTTCATGATGGGGGAGTTGCCTGTGTTGCATAGCATGTTCGTGAAGTTGGGATCAAGATAAGGGTGTGATCCTTTCGGGTAGGGGCGTGTTTGTTTTGGTGATTTCAAATACCAACAGTGTTTCTCAGAAATCACTTACTGCACCTTTAAAGGACTTCACCACTGTTTACTCTGTTGTTTAGGACAAATAGCATCTATCATACTTCCTCTTGGCTAAGTTTCTCTAAATAACTGTTTACATATAAACACAGATGATCATGTGTTGCAATCATTTGTGTGAGGTCACAACATCGGGCTGTAACTGCCACTTAGTTTTAACCCTGTAAAGCCTACTGTATCACATTTGCTAACTAAGGCCTCTACATTATAAAATGGTGAAAACTCTGAACAACCTGTTGTGCACAATATACTATATGCCTTCTGATTTTAACCCTTCAGGTTGAGGTCTATTTGCAAGACGAACACTTACTGGACTGAGGCTTAGGTTTACTTGATTATCCATACATAATTTCTTAGAAAAATCATGTTTTGTGAAACGTTTATTTGTAGATCTCTCAATAGTCTCTTTCATCTCTCTCAAACCACAATAAAACTACATATCATAAAACTAAGCATTCATCCTATATATTACTATATATATTCACCCTATATCATCCTGATAAGACATTATTGGTAAATATAGAGTAACAAATGATATTTATATGCATTTTATACTATTCAGATTTCACAGATTTACATTACAAGCTATCACAATTTCATCTTGCCATACAAATATCAGCAACTGCACTAATTGCATATTTTTGCTCAGTTTGGGCCTCTGAATAAAACTGAGGTGTTTTTTCCTACTCTAATGTGAGCTCCATATTCTTTGATATCATAGTATATGAGCCATAAAAGCCTGATATATCAAATGTTACTTTTTAAAAAATATTTTGTCTTAAGGTTTAATAAACTGTTCCATTATAAAATTTATATATTTTTCTGAACATTATTTCATATGTCAGGCTTTACAAATAGTTCTGAAATTTACAGTACACTGAATTATATATAAAAAAAAAAAGCTGATTCCACATGATATGATCCTCTTAAAGAAGTAATCATGTAGTTTTCTACAGTTTATTGTCTTTACCTATTGATAGCATGAACTGGAGGAGGCGGAGCTCCAGAGACAAGCACAGGCGTAACAGTCTCCGATAGACTCAACAATACCAGCTAGAGTGGCACTAAACATTCCTAGCACTCCTGCTACGGTCACTGTGGGTAAACCCCACTGACCCGTGACACACAAAATCATGATCTGATTTGGAAAGAGTTCAGCCATTAACCCACCAATATCCTTCCCTCTAATCATACTTCTAATCATTTTACTGTGAAATTTTTTTTAAATCTTAGATTAGATATTAGCCACAAGTGACATTTTCTGATAAAGAAGCTGTTATAACTCATAGGTGTGTGTGATACAGGAAGCAAGTAAGGTCCTTACATGGATAGGGGAAACGAAACCATGGTGCCTGGGTCATAATATCGCCCCGTCAGTGCGAGCCTTGTAGCTGTATTGATTCGGGTCGTTCGGCAACACATCCGTCAGAGTGAGAATATAGCAAACCAGCCATAGCACCATGATTGCCATGATGATCTACTGAAATCAAGATAATCGATTACTAAAGACAAAATGTTTGAAAGTGAGCATTTCAATCTGTAAACGCACTGATAACATGTGCCACATGGGGTAATGTGAACTTCGTTCAACGGCCTATCAGGAAGTTCAATTAATTGAGATGAATACTGCGTGTGGCGTCTATTGCTTAGTCCTATGGTTTATGATATTGTCAAAATGCAAGACTACATAATTATCATGGAGCTGGTCGTTGAATGCTGGTTCTTACTGGAAACATCTTGAATATCTGCACATGTGTGATGTGACAGCCTTTTTGTTTGGAGTAGCTTGGGAAAAGACAGGCCCAGTTCCTTAGATACTGAGCAAACAAAACAATGAGGAAGATACACCTGGAACGACAAAACACACAGATGTATTAAAGGGGTCATATGATGCGATTTCAAGTTTTCCTTAGGGGGCTTTGTAGAAAACGAAGCGTTTGAGAGAGGCGGGGCATATAGGACCTACAATAATGTACAGTATTTGAAAAATAATGTGTTTTTTGAACATTAAAGCATGTCAACATATTCTGTTACACCAAATACACAAAATAAAGATCTTTAAAAAAGCATCATATGACCCCTTTAAAGCAAAAACATCTATTGGTAAACGAAATGCATTTAAAGAGCTCAAGGACTTACAGTAGAGATAAGCCCCACTGGCTGCCTGTGCGGTCTCCTGCCGTCTGGAAGACAGACAAGCCGATAAGGGACACTGTGGGATTGACAGTCAGGGGTCCGATTGAATTAAGCAGGAGCCCAGGGATTCCAGCAAAACCTATGACCACCTCAATCAGGCTGGACACAATGATAGCGCCCTGAATCTACAGAGAATTGTCACACACAAACACACACAGATCAGGACACAGGACATTACTAAGGCAATGATGACTGGTTCAGTCTTTAGACGCTGGTCACGCACCTCTCGTATCCGTGGTTGGCAAATATGAGAGGTGTTGAGAGGAAGAGTCCAATCTCCGTAAATTTCCTCTGTGAAATCCAGTTAAGCATTAACTTAGACACAGATTTGATCTGCACAATGTGGAATGTAAACAGATTCTCACTAGACAATACTTTCTAGAAGAAGGGCCGATTCACACAAAACAGCACTGCATTTGAAATTTTTTTCTAAGTAAACATGATTCTTGTTGCTTTTCAAGGAGAGTGCTATATTTTAAAGACACCATGTTAAGTTAAAAGCAGTTCAGCTTTTAAAAACATGTCACGAGACGTACAGTTATATAAATTTTTTTATTTTTTTTTTGTGGAAACCGTGCTACATTTTTTCTGGATTATTTGATGAATGGAAAGAACAGCATTTATTTAAACAGAAATCTTTAGTATCATTATACATGTTTTTACTATCACATTTGATCAATTTAATGCATTCTTCCTGAAAACCATTAATTTCTTCTTCTTTTTTTTTTATATATATGCTGACCTGGGACTGTATTACAGAAACATCCTAATTTACAATTTTAACAATGGTACTTTCAATTTAGAAATAGATTTTTTATTTTTTTTTTAATCTTAAAGGGACAGTTCACCCAAAAATGAAAATTATGTCATCAAACAGTTAACGGTAGCCATTGACTTCTATAGTATGATAAAAAATAAATAAAAAAGACTATGGAAGTCTATGGCTACCATAATCTGTTTGGTGATCAACATTCTTCAAAATATCTTCTTTTGTGTTAAACAGAACACAAGAGTAAACGATGACAGAATTTTAATTTTTTGGGTGAACTATATCTTTAAGTAAAAAATTAAGCTTAGAAGTTTCAGTAGTATAGTCTCTGAGGAGTTAACCATAGGAACAGTATCAGACAAAATACAAAAATAAAATGAAAAAAGAGTTTGTGCAAGATGCAATACAGAAAGCTCCCCCCACTGATAGTCACTGTAAAATTCACACATTGTGTAACACTGTTTGTACCTTCAGGGGGACATTTCCATTTGTCCAGCCTCAGAATTGCCTGAGCAGGGATGAGAAAGGCAAAAGCACTCGCCTGGAACAAAGGCAACCTAAATATGGCATAGAAAAAAAAATTATATTGTGACTACTAATCACATATTTCCATACTAAAGTCCACATTGAATAACTCACCTGACACCAAATGTAGTCTGTATGAGTGTAGTGATCCCCACACAGGTGAAGATGGTGCCCACTAACTGGCTGACAGTGTACTGGTCCTGCCCCACACACATGGCTTCAGCCAATAGGAATGGTACAGCAATAGTTCCACTGAAGCATGTTAGGTAGTGCTGGAGATCCAGAGGCAGGACATACAGATATAGGAAGGGTTAGAAGGGATGGGAACGTTAGGTGAGTCAGACTATGGGAGAGTATGAGAATGTAAGTGTACCTGCAGTCCCTGCAGCACACACAGATACCAAGGCGGGACGTCCTCGATCCTGTAGATCATATCAAATCCTGCAGGCTGATTCTGACTCCCATCAGACGTCTTAGCCATGTCAGCAGGCATCTCTTGTACCTCTGTACCATCTGCTGGCACAACTCTATCAGAAGGTGGGAGCTAATGGGCAATATTATAAAGATAGAGTATAATGGAGAATAAACACATACACGCACACACACACACACACACACACACACACGATACATGCATGACAATATTATTTGTGTGCACATCTGTTCATGAAGTCCAATAAAACATGTATTGTAATACAAAATAGAAATAAAAATAAATTCAAGTTAAATAGAAACTTTAAACACACACACACACACACACAAACAGCACAAAATGAAAACTGAAATTATGAAAATAAAAGCTACTTTAAAATATTAATAAATACTACACTATATAGAAATACATGTAAATATCTATCTATATATCTATCTATATATATATATATATATATAGTCCTAAAAGTCCTAAGTTAGGCTGTGACTCAGGAAAAGAACAGGGTCGACTTGACATAGTTTGGCACGGGCCCGTTTTTTTTTTACAGGGTCGACATTTCCTTGATACGAGTGACAAGTTAAGTGCACAATAAAGTGTTAAACCCATTTCAAAAGAGATAACATGGATAAAAACATGAACATCACGATTCATCATTAAGCAGCCAGACTGTATAAGGTTATCATGCCATTACAAACAACATTATGCAGATGCTATTCCAAACAAATATAGCACACACTGTATCAATGCTTACTGACAACAAAGCTTGAGAATGAGCATTAAAGATAACCAAAGGGATTTGTGTGTGTGTGTGTATTCCATTAATAAAAAATTTAAAAAATAAATAAATAAATAAAATCATTTAAAAAGCAGTTAATACCAAAACCTTTACATTTACATAAAACATTTTTTATTAAAATAATTTATCTTGGATAATTTAGGATAATTTATCTTGGCCATGAATTTGATTTCTTCCATCACACCACATATTTCCATCAAAATAATCATTTCAGTTTTCAGAGAAACCAAGTTCAAAAGTTGGCAAGTTACTCTCTCATTTAGCATTAATAATTGACTTAATATTTAACTACAGATAATGTATCTAACTGCAAAAGACAGCAAAAGTTAACTTCAAAGGTGGTTGAAGAAAATAATGTTGGGGGGAAAAAAATTGTAGAGAACACAAAATTGATGGAAACAGTAAAAAGAAAGAAAGAAAGAAAAAAACCATAAGATCTTCAGGAATGTGACTTGTAAAATCAAATCAATGGACCAGAACTGTCTGTCTCCTACATTCTTATGTCTCATTGTTATATGTTCTATCACATATAACGCCCCAAAAGTATCAAAGCTTTTCTTAATTAAGCTTCTTTTCTTTTTTTTTAAATCCAAGTGCAGTGTATCCCAATTTAGTGTTTTGAGTAAATGTAAACAAATATATAACAATGCATAATAAATAATGAGTATCATTCACTGGCTCATATTGCCAAAAAGCAAAATTATAATTAAAATATAACAAGCATGTATTTTTTTAATGACTGTAAAGAAAAATATATTTACCTACTACTCACTTCTTGGTGTATTTTGTGCACTGAGCTAACAGTTATTCTAAATAGTAATCTGGCACAATACTTTGCACCTCATATTTGAACATTTGTGCATGACAAAGGCCTAAATGTTTTGCTTTGCATGACCAGAATTCAGATTTAAATTTGTAAACACTCAAGAAAAGAATATCAAGACATTTACCTCCGTGTAAAGATAGTGACACAGAAAAATTTAGTAATAATGAAAACCGCTGAGATTTCCTTGAGATGTCATTACAAATCTTCAGTGTTCCAATGTATATTTAACCAACAAATGCTTGCTGTCCTTACTTTCTTTGAGATAAACATCTGCATTGTTTTCATTCACAACAATGACTCTACACTTTATAGATATTTTACCTGATTCATTGGCCCTTGAAGGATGTGCGGGGCTCTGTGCTGCTGCCTCCCAGAGGCCATGTGAGACCTGGGACCCGGCTGGACGCAGAGCGCTGGTTTTATGGGAGAGCGAGAGACAGAAGGGGACCAGATTAAACAGGTTAATAATCTGCCCTTGGTTCTGGACTTTACTCCCCCTGCCTGAGCTCATCAAAAGGCAGACAGTGTGAACACAACAGGAGCTGTGCTCATGAAGCAATGGGACGTCTCTTTTGGATGTGTACAACAGGGCCCTTAAAAAACAGAACATGTGGGGTTATTCTTCAGGGCAAAGACTTTTAAATGGTTATCTAAAAACCTTAAAGGCTATTCATCTTCTTAAGAAGTGTGTGGTCTATTGCGAAAAAAATGGGAACTGCAATATTATTGCTGTTAAAGAGCATCAAAACTAGGCAAGATAACCCCTCCTGCAGTCCCTGCAAACTTTCCACTGTACTCTTGGACGCACCCACATTGCAGTAATGAACACGTGATTTAACACCTAGATGTGACAGATATGTGGAGTTGCTCGGTTCACGTCTGCGGCCAGTAGAGGGAGCTACAGACCAACTACTGAATTAAAGACTCTTCGTCTGCGTGGACCTCCGGATCAGCGCAGAGCGCTGGTTTTATGGGAGAGCGAGAGACAGAAGGGGACCAGATTAAACAGGTTAATAATCTGCCCTTGGTTCTGGACTTTACTCCCCCTGCCTGAGCTCATCAAAAGGCAGACAGTGTGAACACAACAGGAGCTGTGCTTATGAAGCAATGGGACGTCTCTTTTGGATGTGTACAACAGGGCCCTTAAAAAACAGAACATGTGGGGTTATTCTTCAGGGCAAAGACTTTTAAATGGTTATCTAAAAACCTTAAAGGCTATTCATCTTCTTAAGAAGTGTGTGGTCTATTGCGAAAAAAATGGGAACTGCAATATTATTGCTGTTAAAGAGCATCAAAACTAGGCAAGATAACCCCTCCTGCAGTCCCTGCAAACTTTCCACTGTACTCTTGGACGCACCCACATTGCAGTAATGAACACGTGATTTAACACCTAGATGTGACAGATATGTGGAGTTGCTCGGTTCACGTCTGCGGCCAGTAGAGGGAGCTACAGACCAACTACTGAATTAAAGACTCTTCGTCTGCGTGGACCTCCGGATCAGAGTGTTATGTTTGATCTTCCTCTAATATTTTGCCAATAAACCCAGACAGGGTGATCAGGATCTTTGCAATAACTATCAAGTGTACATTATCCCAATTATAACACAGATACTTGCCTAATAAATCTACAAATGGACATTAAACAAAGAACTCCAAAGAACTATGTAATAATAAATTACAGTATTGAGTCAAAACCAAAAAAATTATTGGGCGGCAATTAGTGTGATTATTAGAAATAATTATAAGTACCACAGTTACAATCAAGCTACAATGTGTTTTGTGTAAAATATCAAATATTAAATACACATTGCCGTCTTTCAGAGCCTTCACAAAATGACTGGTTTGATTTCAGTCGAACTAAAAAGTTTACATGACATTTTAAAAAACTAGAGGCGATTAAAATGAAGTTGAAAGAAAGTAAACTGTAAATAGGCTATTAGATGTAAAAACCCTAAACTTAAACGAAAATGAAAAATATTTCCTTGGCAACTTATTTAAATAATTTTGAAGTTGAAGTTGTAAAATTACTAAACCTGAAAAAAGACTTAAAGCTATATATACACAAAAGATATATAAAATGACAAAAATACATAAAATTACTAAACAAATATGAAAATCTAAAAATAAAAGCTAATTTAAAGTATTAATAAACATTACAATTGCATATAAATAATACTAAAATAGCACTGATAAAAAGACAAACTTTTGCTTTAGTTTGACTGAAAATGAACTTTTAAAGTGCATATAAACGTACTTAATATATGTACATATTTTAGAGTAAAATGCTGCACCTGACCGATTAGAATGAAGTAGTCAATAGCGCCATGTAAACATTATTTAATCCAAAACTTCACATTTAGAAAGATTCTCTATTCCTTTATTTATGCAATTCATCCTGTTCTGAGGAAGTAGGATATCAAGCAGACACACATCTGCATCACGAATGAATGAGACGCAGGCCGGCAAACAGGAACGACACAGGAACGGCTGTCTGGAGAAGATCTAAGCAGAAGTCTGGGGTAATTCTCTTTTCAAGGTTGTAGCCTGAAAGACAAGTTTCCACAGGCTTATGTGGCAAATTTCTCTCAGAGTCCAGCATAGGATCAGAAGAACACAAGAAAGGAGACAGAGACGAGACGAGACGAGGGGGGAAAGAGGATGTCCAGAGGGACTGACAGGAAACCAGTGACGTAGAGGCACAAACACAGCAATGAAGTACCACATCATTCAGATCATATCTAAATTACTGTCTGCGGACTCTATGGCACACACGCACACAGATTTGTCTTTCAACAGCCACCTTTATTACCATGTTAACACCTGCTTACATAAAAAATGTTTTGCATTATTACAAAACCATAGAAAAAAGAACAGTTGAAGAAAACAATCAATAACTTAAAAAGTCTTACAGAATACTCAGGTGTCAGAGGTCACACGAGTCAGTATTAGACAGACGGTCAACAGTACATTCATTTTTAACTATTAACCTAAATAAACTTCCTGTGTTCAGCTGACAGATGACTCCTGTTGGCTCGTCTGTCACAAGTATTCTTGAATACATGCAGAAGCATGTTCAAGCCAAGGGCACGGTGTACAAAGGTGATGAAGAAGGTATTTTTTGTGTGTGTGGGTGTGGATGGGTGTGAGCGTGTTTTACTGGGCTCTCCTGGACATCAGCATCTCTCTTATGTTGTCCTCCGCATCTTTAACGCTGTGCTCCAGGTAAGTCTTCTTTTGCTGTGGAAAAACAAAGGGAAAAGACAAAAACAAGTTGGTTATAACTTCAAGTTCACATCAGAAGGCTTTTTCTTTCTGAACACACCCTTTTACTCCCCAAACTGCGTGACAGAGCTGTTAAAATTCTTTGTGATAAGATAAGAAGATGAACTTTTTTTTGGATCGTATTCAAAGACGGTCTTAACGTGAATTAAACTTTGATTGCTCAGGTTGAATAAGGTTAAAGGTTTCTGATTGTGTCTAAATACGAAAAACCTTTACTTTTTTAGTCAGAAAATTTCAGGAAGACGGTTACATCAAAGGTGCTGCATGCGAGAGAAAGTGTAAATGGAACATTACGCAACGCGTGCCAGGATGTGTAATCAGGCTGACACCTGGTTAGCGGCGAGACACTGTACAGTTACAGGCCTCTACCTGAAGTCTTCCGACAATGTGTTGCAAAAGAACTGAGTCAAATGCAAAGCGTGCGCACGCACTCACACAGTCAGAAAACCTTTGCCCCAGGCGATGTGGCACCATCTCATTAGAAATAAGCAACTTCTGACATTTATCAACACAAACATTATGCGACACATATCACATTACGAAGCCATTTATTATTCTTGAACTTTACATGAACCAGCGCAAAGGTTTTTTTTACCTTACGTCACAATTTGAAGGTCTTTGAGACATCACAAAAGCACCAAAAGTGTGCTGGATTGTCATTCTGTGTGGTTGTAGGTCGAATCTCTGTAATGATTAAAGTATAGGCATGTGTTTACATCTGTAACCAAGCATTACTGCACATTAGCTCACTGCTGTCTGGGAACCCCACCCTTCCTCCGTCCCCCCTCAGTCACACACCACTAGCTTAATGTAGCTCGATTCTGTCATCAACTACTCATCCTCATGTCGTTCCAAACCTGTAAGACTTTTGTTTATCTTTGAAACAGAATTAAATATATTTCTAATGAGATGACTTGAGAGATTTCTGTCCTGTCATTGAAGTTAATTCCATCAACACATGGAATTTGAATTTGACAATTCAAAAGGTTCATAAAGAGATTGTAAAAGTTGGCAAAGCAAGGACCGATGTTTGGTGAATTTTCCAAATCCGGTCATTTCAACACAAATCCACATGATCTGGAATTTTGTGTGAGAACGAAAGCTCTCTCCACACAGATTTCGCAACTGGTTCAAGGTGATTACGTGGATTCGCTCAGTTAACCAACGGAAAGCTGCTTGGCTTGAAAGTGACTTCTGTATTTTGCCTGTGAAATTTTCACAATTCACCAAACAATGGTAAATGTGACCACACCGTAACACGTAATCTAACTTTTGTAGTTTAGTACTTTCATAGAACTTGCAAATCAAATTCTTTTCACACCTGTAGGCTATTAATATTTTTTTTAAAGTTACTTGTGTAGGTATGGTTATGGCCCATTTTTAGTATTAAGGTATGGTTACATTTGCTGTTGTTTGGCTAATTTTAATGGGTGAAATCCAGTCATTTCAATAGAAATCCATGCAATCGCAAATTGCGTGTGAGAGAAAATGATTTTGCAATATGGATTCACACTGACCAACAGAAAGTTGCTTGATTTGAAAGTGACTTCAGTGTGAGGTGCTTCATAAAGCGGCAAACTATTGATAATAGACGGACTGTTTTGGCCCATGAAATAAAGCGATTGTGTCTTAAATTTGTCGATTGAACATTCTCCTTATTAACTTTTTGAAGTGGTTTTGATGGACTTTGAACGGACTTTAAATGGAGGGACAGAAATCTGTAAGTTTCATTAAAAATGTCTTCATTTATGTTTCAAAGATGAATTACAGATTTGGAACAACATGAGGGTGAGTACACTTGCTGGGTAAATAACCACTCTTAACCCAAAATAAACATTCTTAACCCAAATGCTGGGTTCAGCCTACTAGGTCATTTTATTGGGTTGTTTTTTAATATTTTTACCCAGGTGTTGGGTAGTTTTTCTGCACTCTAAAAAATGCTGGGTTATTTTTATTTCTTTTTTACCCAGAATCCAGCCTGTTGGGTCATTTTATTGGGCTATTTGAGCTGGAACAGCTTACTGATAACAGTTTTCTTCCCACAGATTCCCATTGGCTGCTCTTGCTGCTCCTGTCACGCCCTAAAAAGTTTACTGAATGTTTTTGATTATTTTATGATTGTAAAAGACTGACTTGCCATTGAATAAAAAAATATTGCATATGAACTGTTCTTGTCCTATATATATATATATTTATACAGATTTGTGCATTTTTATTATTTAAAATGAAAAACCTTTAATAGGTTGACTGATCCAGCACTATGTCAAAAACAACCCAGCAAATGGGTCAATGTATAAAACCCAATAAGCTGGGTCAAAATAACCCAGCATGTGTTCTGTAAAATATTTACCCAGTGCTGGGTTGCCAAATAACCCAGAAAGGGTCGTTTTTAACCCAGCATTTTTAGAGTGTAACTGACATAATTTTTATTTTTGGTTGAACTATCCCTTTAAACTTTTGGTGACTTAACACAAAAAAAGAGCAAAGTGCTTGTTGTCCACTGGGTTTTGAGTGCATTGTCTTGTTTTCCTAGTAACAGGCATGTGTTGATTATTGCATGAAAAGAGAGGTATTTGGTTGCGCTTTTATTCATGCAAACATATTTTCCATTCAAACTACGCCAAATGTGTCACAAATAATCAAAACAAGGATGCAGAATAAGACGAATATCTGAACTCTGTCCTATAAAAAGCAAGAGTCAATTGTTCATTGAAGAGAAGGTTTATTTTTGGAATCTTGTCTGGCCTGTTTACGTACAAAGCTGCTTGTGTATTTTGGGGTTTTTGTATGTGCGTTTGTAGATACAGATGATACAGGTTACAACCATGCTTGCTTGTTTTTAATAAGAGGGCGAGGTTTGATGGGTTTTTCACATCATGACATCTGTTTTGTGATAAGTCTGCATGCCATGAGGAGGAAAATATTCTCTGAGCAAGCATGATAAGAGATACGACAACAATTGATATCAGCTTGCCCATACCTCCCCATTATGGAGAGCTACAGAAAAAAACACTTATTTATAGGTCACAGCGCTTGGAAAGGTCATGAAAATATTTAAGAGGGCAGCAAATGATAGGATGGAAAACAATGGCCAACAGGGGTGCACAGAATTTTGCCCCCTCCATCAGTCTGACAGAGTTGGACGAGTGCCGTCAAGCAGACACTGTTGACTTGTTTGGCTGCCTTTAAATATATTTTTCTTTTCACCCATGAGAAAGGAATGTCAGCACCATGAGAACACCCAGAATGCACATACCAAAAAAATAAAAAAGTTCTATCAAAATTAAAAACTTTAGACAAAACTTTTTTGTCAAAACAGTAATGTGTACATTTTATTACAGTTGTGAGCTTGCAGGCTGAATTAAATGTGATGAGATAAAAAAATGTTATGGCAAGGAACCATCTTTTTATGGAGTTGTCTTCACAGGTTACACATGAGAGACAAAGCATGGCCTGTGCGGTCCGATTCCTGAGCAAATGACTATGAGCCGGTTCTTTTAATAAGTCATTCAAAAAGTCTACTGAGTTGAATCATTCTGATGGATCCTTCAGGGATTGAACTCACTGTTCAGAGTCTACTGCACTGAAGAAGATTATTCCAGTGGTTTATTTACTGGTTTATCTGGTTTGCGTATTGGGTGGGGCAGGTATTCTATAAAAAGAACACTGGAGTGCGAGCTGAAAAACTAAAGGGGAATCCTCTTCCCTATATGCTCTGTGAATCATATGCAAAAGAAATTAAGCTTCAGATACACATGGAAAATTCGGTGGAAGACTGTTGTATTGACTACTATATCTGTTTTAAGCAAGATGAAACTAGCCGTTAAGTGCAGGAACAGAAACGAACCTAACTAGGCGCTGTTTGCCTCCTACACAGCTCTACTGAGGCGAGTGTAAAACAATCAATCTTTTGACTCCATGAATGTCCTGCTTGGTATATATGTATGTGTGTGTCTTTCTCACTTTTGGACATCTCCAATGAGCTCTCCTTTATGAAAAAGCACCATTTAAATCCAGCTCTCTTTGATAAATCTGTCATAGAAAAAACACACTAAAAATATATACTGTACAAATTTGTTTTTTAGTTACCAGTAAGTTGCCTTTTAATATATATTTGTAACTTACTGGTAACAAAATTGTAAATGGTTTTACATTGCATTTTCTAAAAATTTTACTGTAAAATACCATTAAATTTTTTTATTATTTATTTATTTATTTTTTGCAAGTAAAAACTATAGATTACTTTATAACTTTACTGAAAAACAGTAAAAGGATATTACCAAAAGGCCCTGTGTGAAAGATTACATGTTTGTTTTTTTTTTTACATTGTTTTATCTTATTTCTGAATAAAAATGTACATTAGGGCGTTCTGTCTAAAATTTCTTTATTTTTAATTCTTTACTTCTGATTTGTTATTTAGTTTATGTTTATTGCATTATTTTAGTTTCATGTGCATTGCCCAGGTGATATTTTGTCTTTGTGTGTATATCGCTGTGTATGTTTATACATGAGTACTGATCATGTGATACGGACAGGCAACTACATGTTTGCCATCTGCATTATTATGGTGGTTATCAGTACATTTTAAGGCATAAAGCAGATTTTAGTTTAAAAGCATGCACATCTGCTAGTTTTTTTTAAACCATACATTTAACAGGATCATTTTTACACTTCAATTTTACAGCGCACACAGGGAAAACTTGATTTTTTAATTCAGTTGTGGCACTTAAAATAATCTCAACATTAACAATGGAATATCAAAGGTCATCAGAAATGTAAAACCCTAAATAATGTAAAAAAAAAAAAAAAGTAAAACCCTAAATAGTCACTCAAAAGAACAAAAGCATATAAGATCAATCAATTGCACCGAATTCAGGACTAAACCGGTTATCATCAAAGATATAAACCCAGCAGTGAATGGGGGATTCGGCTTTGCCCAAACACGTTGTGTTATGGAAACACTATTCTCCATGCGGATAAAGATACCTCAGAAGACTGACCTTCCCAGAACAATGCGGAAGAAGGCACAAAGAGAGGTCTTGTGGCTCTCTCTTCTGCGGTTCGGTCTGCAGAAGCCTTCATTGTTGTGGCCTGAATGGATCCTCTCATGGGAGTGAGGGCCGCCCATAGTAACTTCTGTCAGAGCACAGATGACAGGGCAGATAGACTGCGCAGACACCGCCGTAAAAGAGCCCTTTGTTGTTGCCGGCTCTGCTACAAGAGGCAGAGGTGACGCTTCTGAAAAGCACTGACCTGCCACAAAGGCCGACGGAACGGATGAGCGGCAAAGAAGAGTTGCAGATCTTCATGTGTTGAGATTCGGCTTTAGCAACATAAACGACTGCCAAAGGAATGTGGCTGCAGCAATATAATTCTAGAGAAATGGAGGTGGAAGATGCCTCGGGGTGAAATGCTTCATTCTGAAGTGAAAACACAAACTTGCTTTGAGCTGCAGGAATGTTTGTCTTGCAGAAACAAAAGGTGTATAGAAGTGCCATTGAAACAGGAACTTTAGCTCTATCTGGGCCATTGTTCTTGAATTCTACAAAGATAAACTGTAGTTTTGATTGTGTTTATTATGATAATTACAGAAACACCTACAGAAAAATTGGGGAGTTGAGGAATTTATTCATTTCAGTGGTGACTGTGTGGTGGACATTTCAAATGACAAGCCAAGGTCCCCTCTCTGCATTTGGGTTTTTATAGTCCAATTTAAAATCATGTTTCATTTGATGTTTACACAGTTTCCAGGTTACAAGCATCAATAACTTCACACTATCAACAACTATTCCCAATATATTACAATGGAGAGTTTCGGGTGAGTTGACCGAATGTTATATAATGTTAGTTAATCTAGCTGGCTAACATAAAAACTTCAAATAAATCAGTTTTCATAAACATATGAGAGTCTATTTACATTATATCTGTATAATTTCTTTTTACTTTTAAAAAGATTTCATAAATAGTTTTGGAACAGAGCATCATTCAAACGTTTGGGGGTTAGTAAGATTTCAAGTAAATGCTGTTCTTTTAAACTTAATTCATCAAAGTATACTGAAAATAATGTATCACTGTTTCCACAAAAATATTAAGCACTACAACTGTTTTCCACATTAATAATAATAAGAAGAAATGTTTCTTGAGCAGCAAGAACACAAGAAGTGTGATACTGAAGACTGGAGCAATTGCTGCTAAAAATTCATCTTTGCCATCACATTAACACGGAAAACAGTTATTTTAAATTGTAGTAATATTTCACAATATTACTGTTTACTGTATTTTTGATTTAATAAATGCAGTCATGGCAAGTATAAGACACTCCTTTCAAAAACATTAAAAGATATTACCAACCCCAAACTTTTGAACGGTAGTATATTTTTGCAATAAATAAATAAACACACAAACCTAACACTGAATAACATTTTGCTTCTGATTTTAAAAATATTTTTTTCTATTGAGGAGGGGCCAGTCCAAATTTTGGCCCTAAGAGACAGTGTGAAGCTTTGTAAACTGTTGAAAGTGTTACTTTAGAAATTGTATTACACACTATTTCATCTCATATTTTAGGTTTTATTTTCATGCTATCAAATATTTTTCTTTGAGGGTGCACTAAGGGTGCAACCTGCCTAATTTAATGGGCACTTTTAAAAGACAGTGTAATTCTGTGCCACTGTCAAGATCAAGGGTACAAAGTCGCAGCACAGCGGGTGCAAGGAGACCCATCATGTGTCTCAAAGAAGATGTGGGCATGAAAGTGCCATGTAAGGACATTTGTCCCATGCACTGACACCCAAGCCATGCAACTAAATCTGCAGCATCTCCCTCCCGCTGCCTCTGGAGTATTAATAACAAGCTTCTCCTATCTTTCACTGCAAATGCAGCAAACAATACCCCGGTGAGACTCAGGGAAGGGGGCTGACAGATCCATAACAGCCCTGTCAACAGGTTTTCTCACACGCTTCACAACAGACCCTCCCCCGCTGCGGGCACACAGCCCACCTGCATCGTGGGCCAATAATGAGCTCATAACGGAACCAGCAGTGGGGTTATTGTCACCCAAAGAGTCATCAGTCATGTATGGGGATCACGAGGGTGGTGAGTAGGCCAAGGCGATGCTCAGATGCTGACGACATCGTGTTACCTCGTAACGTATTGCTTTGCGTCTAGGCTGTGTGAATACTGAGGCCAAAGGAGTCATGAGTTCATTCGCTCTCTGTGGTCTAAATGCGGTCCCAGTATGTACTAGGCGGAAAATGGCAGCTATGCAGTTTGACTGTACACAGGCGTTAAAAAAGCAAGGAGGCTTGTGAAACATTTGTGTGACTCAGGGGTTGTCTTTCAAACACTAACAATCACCATCATTATATTGGTGCCCTTAAAAGCCAATTCACACTGCACCGACCGACGCCAACAAACAGCAACAGACACGTTCGTTTAAACACAAGTTTAATCGGCGTTTGTTGGGTCTTGGAATGTCTGAGAAGTGACTGTATTCAGTCGACTACCAACGCAGTGTGAATTGGCCTTAAAACCAACATTTGATTATGACGTTCGGATAAGAAGAAAACATTTGTGTCTGGGGCCGGATTCACAAAAATCTCCTTGTTAAAGAATATATTTTTTTAAAGATGATTTTTGAAAGACTGATTGACACACACTCATAGAGCACATGATGTCAATCATTGTTTTGATGTAAATTAAAAACTAAATGAACTGTAGCGACTGTATCTCTTTACAAGATTTGGATTAAACCACTTGATTTATAGATTAATTTTACTATGCCTTTATGATCTTTTGTGTGTTTTGGTTACCTGGAATTTTAATGGAGGGACAGAAGCCTCTCAGGTTTCATAAAAAATTATCTTAATTCGTGTTTTGAAAATGAACCAAAGTCTTATGGGTTCACAACGGCATGAGGGTGAGTAAATGATGACAGAATTTTCATTGTTGGGTGAAACCCTTAAGAAAAAGTTCTCAAATATTTTCTTTTAATTATTTGTGAGTCCAGGTCACCCGTAAACATTCTGACTCGTTCAAAGCCAATATGAGCCCTCTATACATTTAAGTCTTTATTCCTATCCTGGAAATGTCTTCCTCTCTCTTTAACAGGAAGGGTGAATATTATCAAAATGAACATTCTCCCTAAATTTCTGTATTTATTTCAGTGGCTTCCTATATGTATACCGAAATCTTTTTAATCGTTTTTCAGAAGAATATTTCATATTTTATATAGAATAATAAGTTGAAATGAATTAGTCAAAATCATCTCATGAAACCAAAATGCCTGGGTGGCCTGGCTCTGCCAAATTTTTAAACTTAATGTTAGGCAGCGAACATAAGAAATATGCTATTTTGGGTGCAGCATGACATACAACTTCAGAAATTCCAATGGATACTGATGAAAGCTGCCTCTTGCTCCGCTGCAACTTTAACGTCCTATGTGCACCCATTCCCTTTAAGAACACTACTTTAGTTAAAAACCTTGTTGTTAAACATTCACTTAGGATCTGGTCTCAGTTTTGTCTCACATTAGGTCTTAAGGACCCTTCTTTTACAGCACCTGTTTTTTGCAACAAATTTACCTTCTTTGCTTGACAGGGCCTTCAATATTTGGAGGGATCATGGATTAGTTACAGTTGGCCAACTCTACATACAGTTGTGGTCAAAATTGTACATACACTTTGCAGTATCTGCAATTTATATATTGATTACTTTCATTTTCACATAATACTTCAATAAAATTACACAATACGACCTCTGGTGGCAAGTAGATGGAAGTCCATGGACAGGATTCGTGACAGGTACAAGATGACCTACAATTTAAAACATCTAATTTCTGAAATTTTGTTCAAAATAAATAATAGTAAATTAAATACTAGGAAATGAATATAAAATAGGAAATATACAAAGACAGTTTACTACAGAAAACTACAGTTCTGTTCAATTAACAACAACAAAATAAAATGCTCCAAGAACTGGTAACTTAAACAGGGTTCTTACAGATCACATGCAAAGAATGCAATGACTGTGGAAACTTTTTAAAGTATACTATCGCGAAGTTTTCGCTCTCCTTATTCAAACTGATTTTTTTTCACGAGCATATGATTGACCTGAAGAATGAAAGCTAGGCTATATCATTGTTGTTAAACATTCACTTAGGATCTGGTCTCAGTTTTGTCTCACATTAGGTCTTAAGGACCCTTCTTTTACAGCACCTGTTTTTTGCAACAAATTTACCTTCTTTGCTTGACAGGGCCTTCAATATTTGGAGGGATCATGGATTAGTTACAGTTGGCCAACTCTACATACAGTTGTGGTCAAAATTGTACATACACTTTGCAGTATCTGCAAAATGTTAATTATTTTACCAAAATGATAGGGATCATTCAAAATGCATGTTATTTTTTATTTAGTACTGACCTGATAAGATATTTCACATAAAAGACGTTTACAAATAGTCCACAAGAGAAAATAATAGTTGAATTTATAAAAATGACCCTGTTCAAAAGTTTACATATGCTTGTTTCTTAATACTGTGTTGTTACCTGGATGATCCACAGCTGTTTTCTTTTTTTTTTTATTTGTGATAGTTGTTCATGAGTCCGTTGTTTGTCCTGAACAGTTAAACTGCTTACTGTTCTTTAGAAAAATCCTTCAGGTCCCACAAATTCTTTGGTTTTCCAGCATCATCTACAATAAATCGCATATTTAGAAATATGTTGATGTATTCTGTGCTGGCATAGGTTTATAAATGACTTAAATTACAAGTATTTGAACCCTTTCCAACAATGACTGTATGATTTTGAGATCCATCTTTTCACACTTGCAACTACTACAAAAAGTTCAAACACTCACCAGGGATTAAAGCAAAAAATATATATAATAATTTTTACGGGGGTTGGGGGGGTGGACACATACACAGGGTTATTTGGCAAAAAAAAGAAGGGTGTGACAATAAACTTAGCTCACGAGATGAGACAAAATGCATATAGTTGGTTCAATAGAACGAGACAATGCCTGAGCTGTTTACAAAGCTCCGCTGCTATTTTTAATAGCTTTTCTATGTAAATATGACGCTAGATGGAAATCTTTGACCATTGCGCCTCGCAGCTTTTTCAGAATGTGTCGCGCTCATCAGCTGCGACTCTGCAGTTGGATACTATTATGCGCTTCTCATGTTTATAGGACCAAAAATGTCTAATTGGCTAGTAATGTTAGTTAGGTTGAGAGTGAAAGCTGTGTTCCTCTCATACATTGGTAGGCAAACTCATGAACTCGAACGTGATATCAACAAGTGTTTTTAAATGTAGGACGACTATCTTT
>NW_015652998.1:3290953-3316148 GCF_001515625.1 Sinocyclocheilus rhinocerous | reverse complement strand
TTTTAGTAATACAAATAGAACTAAGTGAAAAACAGGCTTTAATATGTATATTTATATATAAACTAACGATGAGGCAATAATAATTGGCTCAAATAAAGTATCAAAACCAAGTACATGGTTTTATTGAACAACTGTTAAATACATAATATAATATGCCTATATTATAACAAATACCTGCAGAGGGCGCCAACGGCCTGGTGATGTTTCATGTGATTCAACGACGTTTAAATCCATTTCATTGCAATATTTGGCCATATGCAAAGTGAGAAACTTTTATTTTTTTGACCATTGCGCTTCGCAGCTTTTTCAGAATGTGTCGCGCTCATCAGCTGCGACTCTGCAGTTGGATACTATTATGCGCTTCTCATGTTTATAGGACCAAAAATGTCTAATTGGCTAGTAATGTTAGTTAGGTTGAGAGTGAAAGCTGTGTTCCTCTCATACATTGGTAGGCAAACTCCTTAACTCGAACATGATATCGTGGCATCAACATAACATTTAAATGTAGGAGGACTATCTTATTTTCCCATATAGCTAAGAGATCCGGCACGGTGCCGGAGAACTGTAAGCCCTGACTCACTGATGCTCCAGAAGGAAAAACGTGCATTAAGAGCCAGGGGTGTAAACTTTTGAACAGAATGAAGATTTTTCTTATTTTGTCAAAATATCTTTTTTTTCCATTTAGTTCTGCCCTTCAGAAGCTACTTACATGTATCCCAGAAAACAAAATAAGTTCAATTTACCCTGATTTTAATGCACCGTGTTTCCTTCTGTAAGATTTATACTACAGCCCCCCTCAATGGCTCTGTTGATGATGCTTTGGGAGGAGGAGCTAAACCTGGTACTTGAGAAAAATGTTTGGGACTCAATCCTTGCTCGAATACACTCATCATCAATTAATGCTAGGCATACTCTCATTCAATTCAAGGTAGTGCATAGAACTCATTGGTCCAGAACAAAACTTAAATTATTTCCTGATTTTGACCCAACCTGCCTTCGTTGTGCAACTGAACCAGCAACTTTACTACACTCTTTTTGGTCGCGTCCCAAATTGTCTGACTTCTGGGGGAGAGTGTTTAGGTGTTTCTCTGATATCTTTTCTTTACCAAAGACTCTAACCCCTTAATGGCATTGCTTGGTGTTTTACCAGAATCTGTCAAGCTGACCACACTGCAGGCTGATTGTGTAGCCATGGCAAATTTATTGGCTAAGGTGACTCATTCTCATGAATTGGAAGTCAACGGTTCCCCTACATATCGCCAATGGGTTTTTGACTTTCAACATGCTCTTAAAATGGAAAAGATCAGATTTGCAATGAGACAGAAGCATAATCTCTTTTTGAGAGTTTGGCGCCCTTTCCTGGAGACAAATATGTCATAGTGCACCCCCCTAATTATTAAGTTTTGTCCTAAGAACTGAAGAAAAAAAAGATAAGAACATTATTTAAAAATATACAAAATATTCTTACATTTATTTTTAAGTTAGAAAATAAGAAGAAAATAGCAGTTAAGAATACATTTATAGGAATGCTTTTATAATCTGGCCCCTGGTCACTATGGGATATGCAACGGTCACAGTGCAATGAAACCAGCTGTCATCGGGTTTGACGAGGTACTTCTTACGGTGGGGTTGGGCTGTAACACCAGGGAAGCCCTGGGCCTCATTCCAGAAGTCACCACTCACCAGCCCTGAATTTATTCAGGATGATGTCATGGCCGAGCCTGGAATTACACCCAAACCGCCCAGCGCACCGCAGCCAAAGTCAGACAGGCCCAGACACGATGCTTCATCAAATGCAGTAGTTTGACAGTACACAAATTCGAAGCAGCTAAAGTTTATAGACTACCAATCAAAGGTTTGGGGTCTGTTTTTAAAACAAGTCTCTTATGCTCACCAATGCTGCATTTATTTGATCAAATATACAGTAAAATAGCAATATTTTAAAATATTATTACAATTAAAAATAATGGTTTTCAATTTTAATATATTTGAAAAGGGATTTATCGTTGTGATGAAAAATCTGAATTTTTGTCAGCCATGAATCCAGTCTGATTGACTGCTTAATATTTCATATTAATGGCTTAATTTTTTTGTGAAATTATGAAACTTTTTAAAATAATTCTTTGATGAATAGAAAGTTTAAAAAACAGACTGAAATAAAAATCTTTTGTAACAAAAGTCTTTACAGTCACTTTTGATTAACTGAATGCATCCTTGCTGAATTTAATACTTTACAAGTATTAATTTATTTAAAACAAATCGTACTGACCCCAAGCGTTTGAATGGTAATGTATATATTTGTAAACAGTTATTAAATGAACATTTTAAATGTAATTTTAATTTAAACCATTAATTATAATAACATTTAAAATTACAAAATTAATTCAAATGCTTATTTCTACTATTAAAAAAACCCTTGGTCCAAATTATGAAGACATGTATATGAGAGAGAGAGAGAGAGAAAGAGAGAGAGAAAGAAAGAAAGAAAGGATTTTGTGCCTATACTCTTCTGATACTGATACTTGATGATTGTAGCCAAAGGGTAAATACTTGCACAAGGTCATGACTTGAATGTTTTGATCTACATTTTCAACACAGACTCAGAGCTGGAGAGAGATGAAGAAATGATTCTGCATGACACATCAGACCCAGACAGATGAAAGGTGAACTAGACTACTGTACCTGTACTAAATGTCTCATCTGTGCCTATGTTTCACTGCATCACAGACCACCCTTCATCACTTTTTATAAACTTGTATCAAGCGGCTCTGACACAATTCACCTGCACTGATATCTCACATTCTGCTTAAATATAATAATCAATGTACAAAGAGCTTACTTAGTCCGATAAGAAATCTGGATTATCCCTAAAGCATCTCTAAACCAGCATTGTGTGCATTGTATAAAATTAACAGTATTTTTAGTACATGACTTTAAATTCCCATCATAAGGAAATAAATACTTCCTCTCATCCTTCTGATGAAATTTTCCAAACTTACATAGTCTTAAAATATCTTTCAAGCAAAATGAATAGAAGCACGCCTCACAATATGACACCTCGATGACAGGCTGTGCTGTTTTATTAAAACTTCTCACCTGACTGGGGTCATATCTTGAGTAAGAAAAAGAAAATGCAAATATGATAAAGGGAAGTTTCCAGCAAAAGCCTGCTGCATCCCCCTCATGTCATGCGAGTTAAAAATAACAGCAATGATCTGAAAGCTGTTTGAAACAGAAGGTCGCTGATCAGAAAGCAGGACCTCCCAGGTGGTCAAACACCTGAACAACTGCCTTTTCACTCTGTCATTAACAATGACATCTGTGAGAAGCATGTGAACTTTATCGGAACGCTTTTGTTCACGTTGTGACTGATGTGGTCACAAACTCACAAGCTCACAATCTGTTTCATGTGCTGCATAACGTTACGCTATATTAAACAGAGGGTGTATTAAATTTCATTACCGGACTGGATACTTTACATAATAACATGCATTTGAAAAAATGACCACAAAACAAAGTTTAAAGGCCAGTTGCCATGCAAGGCGCTAACTTGCTTGTGCTGTTTAATGTGTGAGAGATGCCTTCTTCAGCTCATTACTTATGTCTTACTATTATATTCTATGTTGTGCAAATGCTAAAAACTAAAAATCACAGACATATTTCCATTTTGCAAAACGGTTTGTCTTAACAGTGAGCAATTTGGCATTTAACTTCATGCAACAGAGAAAGAAGTGCTGTAATTTTGAGTAAAACTTGTATTTAGAGAATAGTTGGTGAGTGTCAAACTGAAACTACCGTTCAAACGCTTGGGGTCGTAAAATGTTTTCATGTTTTTGAAAGGAGTTTCTTATGCTCTCTATTTTAATATATTTAAGATAATTTATTCCTGTGATTGCAAAGTTGAACTTTCAGTAGCCATTACTCCTGTCTTCAGGGTCACATGATCCTTCAGAATAATTTCTTATTATCAACGCTAAAAACATTTGTGCTATGTAATATTTTTGTGGAAACTGTCATGCATTTGTTCAGGATTCTTTGATGAACAGAAAGTTCAAAAGAACAGCATTTATTTGAAATCTTTTAAGATTATAAATGCCTTTGCTGTCACTTTTGATCAATTTAATCCATCTTTGCGGAATAAAAGTATTAATTTATTTAAAACTTTTGATCAGTAATGTACACTAGAAATTATATTTTAGAAGAAGTAACTAACAGGATTATAAAAGACTTTACAGTAATAAGTACATTTCATAAATAATAAAATACTACAGCTCTTTAAAATAACGACTTTTAAAATTCCTTACAGTATAAAATAAAAAATAAATGTAAAAAATGCAATAAAAATGGTCAGTAAGATTTTTTATTTTTTATCTACAGTCACCTTGGACTCTACCCATTTCATAATGTCTATGCTACATTAGGACACAATCAGAAATCCCTCAAAAAACTAACAAACAAGCAATCCAATTTCAAAGGAACTTCGAAAGAGCAGATCATTTAAATTCGACGCTGGTGAGACCAAAAGCTGTGACAACATCTACAATTATCAACACCCCACAAAAGGAGAAACATGATGCGACACTGAATCAATTGCATCAGTCATTTTCATAGAGGCCCACATGTAGATGATCACGATGACATTTGTCATCACAATTTCCTTACAATGAGTTCTTGGTAAGTCAAATCAAGAATGAATACATCAGCCCTTTCACAGTTTCTCTCAGACCACCTACTAAGTTCTAGTGCAGCTTTCTCACTGGCTAAAATGACTATGAATGGACTATGAATTTCATAAAAACTTTAGGCAGTATTTTACAAAAACAAACATGGGGGTTTGGCTGTACATTGTCCACAAATAAGGACTTTATGCCAAATGAATCAAAAGTCCAGGCAAAAGGATGACAGCACAAATAATATAACATGCAGCATGTGAATGTTTATGAGAAGATAAGTATATCATGAGGGCTATGTAGCTCATGTGGCTTTACCTTAGTGACGGGAACGCTGCGATGTATGCCCATTATTTTAACCGCACATATACCTTCCCCTGAATGCACCACAAACACCAAATGTGAAATTCTGAGTGTACTTTTTTTATCTACAGTCACCTTGGACTCTACCCATTTCATAATGTCTATGCTACATTAGGACACAATCAGAAATCCCTCAAAAAACTAACAAACAAGCAATCCAATTTCAAAGGAACTTCGAAAGAGCAGATCATTTAAATTCGACGCTGGTGAGACCAAAACCTGTGACAACATCTACAATTATCACACCCCACAAAAGGAGAAACATGATGCGACACTGAATCAATTGCATCAGTCATTTTCATAGAGGCCCACATGTAGATGATCACGATGACATTTGTCATCACAATTTCCTTACAATGAGTTCTTGGTAAGTCAAATCAAGAATGAATACATCAGCCCTTTCACAGTTTCTCTCAGACCACCTACTAAGTTCTAGTGCAGCTTTCTCACTGGCTAAAATGACTATGAATGGACTATGAATTTCATAAAAACTTTAGGCAGTATTTTACAAAAACAAACATGGGGGTTTGGCTGTACATTGTCCACAAATAAGGACTTTATGCCAAATGAATCAAAAGTCCAGGCAAAAGGATGACAGCACAAATAATATAACATGCAGCATGTGAATGTTTATGAGAAGATAAGTATATCATGAGGGCTATGTAGCTCATGTGGCTTTACCTTAGTGACGGGAACGCTGCGATGTATGCCCATTATTTTAACCGCACATATACCTTCCCCTGAATGCACCACAAACACCAAATGTGAAATTCTGAGTGTACTTGCAAAACTGTGGGAGAAGCATGCAAATATGTCTCAGTGGAAAAAATAACCGCACAAGCATTTGGGTTTTTAAAGAAACAGAAACTGAGCATAGCTTCCGTGTAAACACTTAAAGCCACACACACACACACACACACACAACAAAAACATAAGATCTTTCTGCATCAAAATACTATTTATACATTAATTTGCATAAAACATTATTTAAATGTGGTCCAGTGTCATTAATAAAAATACATTTAGTCTTTTTCTTTGCATAGACATTTTATGAATTGTCTAAACTTTCTACTTCTGATGGTTTTAGTCATCTTTGTAATAGAACCATGACAAAGCAATTGAACAAGCTAACAGTTTTGACAGCTTCTTTTTGAAATTCACAAATTTCTACAATACAACTACAAATACAAGACATTGGCTCTGTTTACACCTGGTATTAACATCTGTCTTGGGTGATTTGATCACAAGTGGTCGACCTAATCGCATTACTGCTTACACCACATGCACTTCAAACGTATTGGACGTTGGACCACTTGTGATTGGATTTCATCAAACTGGGGAGTTTTCCTTTCATGAGTGCATACATCACTGTCACTGTATCAATGCATGTGCACTACTGTTCAAAAGTTTGGGGTTGGGATTTTTAAAGAAGTCTCTTATGCCCGCCAAGACTGCAATTATTTGATCATAAATACAGCAAAACAGGAATATTGTGAAATATTATTTCAGTAATATTGTGAAATATTGTTTCAGAAATAATTCTAATATGCTGATTTGGTGCTCAAAATTTTTTTTTTTTCCATAATCAGTGTTAAAAACAGTTGTGCTGCCTAATACTTTTGTGTGAACCGTGACACATTTTGTCTTAAACAGCAATCTTTCATAACATTATAAATGCGCAGATAAAGCACAGAATAATAAACTAATATTATTATTAATAAAATATATTTATATTATAAAACACAAATAATATACTATAAAAATATATCTGAATTTTATCATTGCTATTTTTTTAAACACAAATATGATGATTAAAATGGAACACTCAGTTATTATTCATTAAATGAATTTCAGATATGATCTACATTTAGTTAACTTAACTTTTACCCCAAGAGAATTATCTGTGTCACTGCATATGGCATACTGAAGCTGTTCTGTGTAATCTGTATATGTATGGAATTCTATCATATTTTTCAAGATGATGCATAAACAGCAAACTGTGAAACGTTGACATTTTATCAGTGGTTGATTAAACAATTACACATTAGCATTTACACTAATGTATGTGCCACATGCAACACCCCTAAAATGTGGTTTCAGTGACTAGGTCCAAAACAAGACTTTGTTTACACCTGTACTGAACACTTGTGATTGGATCTCAACATGTATGTTAATACCAGATGTAAACATGTAAATCAGTACTCCTGAGAAGTAACAAAGTTTTGAGATGCATGACAATGTGTAACTGAGAGAGACGCTTTACTTGTTTTTTTTTGTGGTCCTAACTTACCTCAAGCTCCTTGACCTTTTCATCTGCCGTCTTCTGCTTTTCCAAAAGCTGATTGGCAATCTCATCTTTTGACTGTAAAATGAACCTGGAAAAAGTGAGAAGATGGTCAAAACAGTGAACAACAGAGTTAAAAAAAATAAATAAAAACTCATTTAGGGCAGATTTTACAGCAACAAAATGTACATACATGCGTCCTGCTCCCTCATACATGCGAGTGCTGTCAGGGAGCGATGTGATCTCTGCGTGCGTGAGGTTGGCGTGCTTCTTCATGCGGCTCAGCTGTTCGATCTGCAGGTCTGCCAGCTTCACCTTCTGCTGAGTGTCAACCATTTTAGCCTGCAACACTGCAAAGGCCTGTGGCATACAGATGTGAGGATTGCAGTTTGAGTTAAATGAGATCTTAAATGCAATATCATCTACTTTTCTCATGCCTTTAAAAATGTTTTATTGGATGTGAATGAGAAAGTTATTATAGAAGTACCTGAAGAAGGGTTGTTCTATATACTACAAACTCAACCATATGGACTAAAGTGCAGAAATGACTGAAAATGCACACTAGACTCTTTAAACCTTTTTGCAAAAGGTTTTTTATTTTAATCATACATTTCATCAAAAAATATCGCAGTTACGAATAATTAGCAACAAAGTAAACATTAAATAACCAAAATGACAGCTATATTTTGAAAGCTTCGTACATCGTTTGATGTATGTATACATATTAATTTATAAAGGGTTTACAGTAGTAAAGGAATTCACAGTACTAAAAGTGTAATATCTATGATATTTTGACTTTATACCAAGAATAAGTAAATAAAACTGAAAAGCATTATAGTGCACCGAGGTTGCATATTGGTATATCACATCGCTTTTACAGTTCCATGCCATAATTCTAATCTACCCGAGTTTAAAAACTCTTTACTCGATTAATTTATATTGACGAAGCATTAAACCCGTTTAGTTTCTATGAATAAATCTGTATACCCTCGTTTACCTTTTTCAACTCAAGGTCTACGGGAGCCGCCATGATGCTGAGTAGAACGAGGCACTGCGCATGCGCAAACTGGCCGCGAACGCTAGTGAAAGGTCTGCCTAGACCCCCTCTCGCCTGGACAGCATTTTCGGTTTCGGACAGACGGCTGGTTCTCAAAAATGCTCTCTAGATAGGCAGCACGGTAGGTTTATAGAAACAGCCTCAGTTTTAAAATAGTGTAGCACAGGAATGGCACGGTGCATAAGATATTAAACGTGTGCAAGACTTTATATTTATTGTGAATAATACTGTAAGTGTAATGTTTCAAAAGCCAATGCTGCCTTTTCTATTTTTACAGCCAGTTTTGCACTACATCTGGAATGTTTCAATTCAGTGCTACATTGCTCAAGAAAATATCTGTAATTATTAACATGTTAACATGTTGTTTTGTCTTGTAAAGTCATGTATGTTCTGCACTATGGCTCAAGGAGTCACTTTATTTAGTTTCTTCTGCCATACAGGAGACAAACTATAGTAAACCAACCAGCACATGCACATTCCATGATGTATACCAATACATATACAAATGTATATGAGATGTATATCACAAAATAACATAACACAACATATTCATTCCCACCCCAGTGACCTCTCAATTTTTTAAACTTTACAAAAAAATAAATAATACAAGACAAATATGCTACAACATATATTATAACATACATTATATATTATAATAATATAAACACTGAAAATAAGATCACAGACAGTCACAATGTTTTTTAAACAATTGTTTATTAAAGTGAAACAGTAATTTCATTGGTTGAAAATATTTGGTTATCATTGCTTAAAATTAGTAAATGAAATCATGTTATTTTATACTATACACAGTACTTAAAAATATTTTGATAAACATATTCTAGTTTATTTCACTTAATTTAAGCTACACTTTCTCAGTAATGGATATACCTACAAAGCCCTGTGTCAGACATTCCTCCACAGTATGTGATTTAATTTATTGCATTTTTAGAGCTCCACAAATCTGTTTATTTCACAGTTTAGCTATAATATTATTAAAACTATACTGGAGGGTCTTCCATATGTGATTGTACAGTCTGTTATGCAACTTCAGTCCTATTATTATTTGATTGTATCTATCAATAATAAATATCTATACAATAAAAACATGTACAAAACTAACAGTGCATTCAGTACACAAAATTGTTACATATCAAAATAAATAACCAATACATTATAAATAAATAATTACAAGTGCTTTGTGGTGTTTCCGACAGTACTATAGATTTAGACTGATGGGAGAAACGCTCTGGTTACAAACGTAACCTCGGTTCCCTGAGATAAGGGAACGAGCGTTGCGTATACATGCTTATGAGGGAAACTCCTGTTTACTCTGATACTGAAGCCTGATTTGTTCAAGTTCATATACCTGCATGAACAAATGGCGCTTCAACCTGCCAAAAGGGGAGGGGCCGACTACTATATAAGTTGGCTCAAAGCGCCATTCGTCAGAATCTTTCGACTGTCAGCTGCAGCCATCGTCTCGCGTGCAGACTTATAGCACGACAACTTACGTAACACTCGTTCTCTTATCTCAGGGAACCGAGATTACGTTAGTAACCGGAGCGTTCCCTTTCGAACGGTCTCTCCCGTTGCGTATATACGGTTATGGGGAACGCAGCCAAATAGCACTGTGCTATAAGTAATTGCATAACTAAGAAGTTCTGCGTGTCGAAATAAGGGCCCTTAAGAAGCATGAGTATGAATGAGCCCTGAGCTTAACTCGCTGGGGACTACATAGTAAAACATACATAGGACGACCAGTCGGCGGCCGCACAGATATCGCCAATAGAGATCCCACTGGACCATGCCCAGGAGGAGGCCATTCCTCGAGTTGAGTGGGCCCTCACCCCAATAGGGCAGTGAGCTCTCTGTGGCATAAGCCAGGGCTATAGCATCGACTATCCAACAAGAGTCATTGTTTCATAACCGGCAGCCCTTTAGAGCAGCCTCCGAAGCATACAAAGAGCTGCTCCAAGTGTTGAATCGGGCCAGAGCACTCAACATACACTCTAAGAGTCCTAACAGGGCAGAGTGGATTGGGACCCTGCTCGTCCTTTGAACTAGGAAGAGCTAGAAGGGTAATAACTTGTGCTCTAAACAGGGTTGAGAGCACCTTAGGCACATAGCCGCGTCTTGGCTTGAGGATGACTTTACAGTCGTTAGACCCAAACTCAAGACATGAGGCACTGACTGACAGTACTTTCAGGTCACCTACTCACTTGACCAATGCTAATGCCAAGAGGAGGGTGGTCTTGACCGACAGGTGCCACAAATCAGCCAACTGGAGCAGCTCAAAGGGAGGACCTCGTAGGGCCCTAAAGACTATAGATAAGTCCCAAGTCGGCACAGAGTGAGGACGAAGCGGGTTCAACCTCCGAGCTCCCCTCAGAAATTTAATGACCAGGTCATTTTTACTGACTTATTGGCCAGCCACGAGAGCATGATTCACTGCGATGGCTGCCACATAAACTTTTGAGTGTGGAACATTGGGTGCGCCCTTTATCCAGCAACTCTTGTAAAAAGGTTAGCACGTGTGGCACGTCACAGGAGGACGGGTCCAGGCTGCGTGCTGTACACCAGTCAGGAAGGCATACAAGTGAGCGCAGGGCCAATCGTGGGCCCGGGCATCTTGGTGCTTCAAAAAGTAAATTGGGCAGTAAAAGTTGTCTTCTTAGGCGAAGAGGTCTACCTCTGCCCTCTAGAAGACAGACCAGATCATTTGAACCGGGGCGAGCTACACTGCCCCTGTACAACATGTCATTTGAGCTGGATCGAACACTGTCCCCAGGAAGACGATTCACTGGCTGGTTGACAGAACTCTTGGCTAAATTGATCTTTAGCCCAAGTCGCTTTAGATGGTTGAGTAGCAACGATATGTGAGCAATAAGTTCCTGCTCCGACCTGGCTAGCAACAGCCAGTCGTCAAGGTAATTCATGGTGCGGATTCCCATCTGCCTCAGAGGGGAAAAGCCGCATCCATGCACTTCATAAATGTGCGTGGGGCCAGAGACAGTCCGAATGGAAGGACTGTATATTGATGAGCCACCCCCTCGAATCTGTTTCTAAGTTTGCATCTTGAACGGCCATTTCATAAGCGTGCGGTTTAGATGCCTGAGATCGAGAATGGGCCTGAGCCCGCCATCTTCCTTGGGAACGAGGAAGTAGCAGTTGTAAAAGCCTGACTCGCTGTTTGCTGGGGGAACGGTCTCTATGGCTCCTTTTGCAAGCAATGTTTGCACTTCGGCCTGGAGAAAATGAGCATCGTTGTGCTATACCGAAGTTTGAATAATACTTCTGAAGCGAAGTGGCCTGTGAGCGAACTGGAACGAGTAACCTCGTTCTATGGTTTTTACAACCCATACAACCTTACACTTTTACAACCTGACACATCCGGGATAGCTTTCCAAGCCTGAAGCCAGATGGACAGTGGTTTTAGCTTTTCGATTGGCAGATTGCCACTATGGGGTAGGGAACTGACCGCCATGGCAGTGAGAAGAGGAGAATTGCTCTTTTGAGCATGTGGGTCCGCTGTCATAGCAGTAATTTTATTGGGCTGAAGGGCGGGTCCAGTTAGAACAGAGCTTCCATCGCCTACAAGGCTGGGGAATGGAAAGCAGACATGAGCCTTCTTTGAGGGAAATCCAGCCTCTGTGAGACTTAGCCCTTTCCTCTTCCTCTCTTGCTGATCAGGACAGCTTTTGAGGCTCAGGATCCAGCGTCAGATGTGGGTGGGGTCCTTGGCGTTTCGGAAATGGAAATCGTTTCGCCATCTTGAAGCGCTGTTCAAGCCCAGGCTCAGATCTCAGAGGAGGCTGGGACTTTAATGGCGCAGCTTTGGCAGGCTGTTGAGTGGATGGAGCCTTCTGGTGACTTGTAGCAGCCACCGAACTGGAACGTTTTGGCATGAAGTCCTGCATAGCTTGCGAGGATTTCTGAGCTGCTGTAAAACGCTCAGTGAATCCATCCACGGCTGGGCCAAACAGTCCCTTTGGAGAGACAGGAGAGCGACTCTGTCAGCGTCCCTGATTTCAGTTGAGTTAAGCCAAAGGTGGCACTCCAGCACCACGTTGGCTATGGCCTTGACGATCGCCTGCACAGTGGCCTTTTTAGTGCGCAGAGCCAGGGCAGTCACTGTGCGCAGTTCTTTGAAGGCCTCAGGACTCTGTCCAGACTCATCCATGCCATGGAGGAGTTTGGCCTGAAACACTTGTAGCACCGCCATCTTTTGAAGCGCTGAGCCAGCCTGGCCAACCGCTACATAGGCTCTATTCGCCAGAGCGGAGGTCGTTCTGCAGGGCTTAGACGGATGCACTGCATGAGCTTTTACCCCCAAAGCTGATGGAGGGCACAAATGAGCAGCAATCGCCTCTTCCAAAGGGGGGAGCTTGCTGTATCCTTTTTCTTCAGCACCATCAACAGAGGTGAGAGCAGCAGAAGTGGAAGAGTTAACACGAGCTGAATAGGAGGCGTGCCTTCGTGAGAACGCGGATCAGCTCGCTGTCCACGCTGGGCCGTATTGGTTGAAAGGATGGGAGGGGATCCGGGTCCTCACCAGGACATGCCCAGTCCTCTGTGTCAGAGGCCGTCAATGACATAGAGGGGCGCTGGCCCTCACGTGTGAAACACACCAGCGAATCGAGGTGCTGCGGGAAGAGTGAGGTACATGGGACTTGAGCCAGCATGACATCACTTGAGCCCAGGGGATTCCTGCTGCCCCGATGTTTCTTCCTCCGAGGCTCCTGGGTGGGGAGAAATGAGGAAGCAGGCTGTGGAGGACTGCCTCTGTTGAAAAGGACGATCCGAGAGTGAAGCTCTCGCAATTAGGGTAATCAGTCCCGGTGAGCGCAGCCCAGTCAAGCGACACACTCACCGTGCCCATCTGCTTTTGAAATTTGCTCAGAATTTGCTCTTTTAAGTTGCCGGATGGCTGCAGGGAAGGAGCTCAGCGATCTTCCGCTGCCAGGGGCTGGTCTACGGCGAGCTGCTGAGCTCCGGCTTCTAGCGTCAGCTTCGGCGTCGGTTTCTTGCTTCAGAGTCCAGCAAGGAGTCGCTGAAGGAGAAAATTTTGACGAATGGCGCTCTGAGACGACTTATATAGTAGTTGGCTCCCCGCCTTTTGGTGGGTTGAAGCACCATTTGTTTGTGCAGGTACACGAACGTGAACAAATCAGGCTTCAGTATCAAGAGTAAACAGTAGTTCCCCCATAAGCATGTATACGCAATGGGAGAGACCATTGGAAAGGGAACCAGAAACACCCTTTTTGAAATAAATAAATAAGCAACAAACAAAAAAGCAACTTGATTAAAGTCACAATACATTCATTCGGTTCAGTCCTCTCAGTATGTTCTCCACAAGGGGAATACATTGATAAGGACATTGTACTGCACATGGAAGCAGCATTCAAAACATCCTTCATGCCAGTGTAGACAGCCACCATGACTGCAGGACATCAAGGGCATAGGATCAGTTTGAATGGGGGCTATCTATCCATGGGTCACATGTCCTTTTGGCTTTCTTCGCCCTGTAAAACAGTAATAAATATTATTTTGTATTAATTTTAATAAGAAACAAATAAAATCTGGCCATTCATTGAGAACTATTTACCTTTCTTCCCTTATCACTTCTGTACTGACGTTGCTTCAAGTTTGACCTTTTCTTCTCTTTCTACATCAGCATCATCTTTTTTGTGGTACCTGTAAGAAAAACATGCTGAATATCTAAGGAATTTTGTAAAACATCAATGGTTTAATAATTAAGAATAATATAATGCTGATTCATGGTAACTCACCTTAGTGCCAGCAGAATAGCGATGATTGCGAGACACATGAGGGATAGGACCACAGCTATGACCGCTAGAGCTGTGGTCCGGCTGTAACGCTGTTCCTCCTTACCAACTGGTAGGGTAAATATATGGCATCTCTCTCCTGAGTATCCTGCTTTACAACTGTAAGAAAGACCATCCAAAAGATCAAAATTAGTTCAACCGCACAACAGGAGAATCATATCAAATAAATAAATTCATTCATTCATTAATTAATTTATTCAAATATTCATTTAGATTAAATTCCTATTCTGTAAAAGCAATAATTCTGTTATCTTTTATCATTCTACTCTTTTTCTGCTCTAATTTTGTGCTATCCTGATCTACTATTCAAACTGTATATTGTAATATTGCTGATATTGGGGGCCTTTATATGATTAACTGCTTGTTTTTTTCCCTCATTTGTAAGCAGCTCTGGATACTGCTAGATGAATAAAAGTAAAGGTTAAGCCTAAAACAAAAGATGTCCTTAATTTGTTGAACAAAAACTGGAAAAAACTAAAGAGCTGTATGAAACTCACACACAAGAATGAGTGTTCAACTCCTTCAGATGCTGACACACTCCGTGAATGCAAAAATCTTTGTATTCCTCCAGGCAGGGGTTCTTCTTTCTTCCCTTGCCTTTTCCTTTGCCCTTCCTTTTTCCTTTTTTTGTCTTCTTCTCAGTAGTGGGAATCACTGATGGATGTTTGGGTTTGGTGGAAAATGCCACTGTTAAGCAAGAAAGAGCGGTGATGTCAGTCCATGATGATCTAATATCATACAATAGTCTAACACTCAGTTCATATATTCCCGTATTCACTAGCATTTCCTGTGAAAGTATACGGCACTTAGTTTTATTATTATTTTTAATAATAAAATAATAATCAATTGGTTTAACATAAGTAGTTATTCCACAAAGTGTGACTTCAAAATGTACTTTTTTATATTTGAAACAATTATACTATAAAGTATATAATATATATATATATATATTTTTTTTTTTTTGCAGTAAAATGTAGGCATATGGGCACTAAGCATTGAAACACTAACTGACCACTTTTACAAATTGCATTCAAAGAAATTAAGCAACTCTACCTCTTGGCTGGTTAGAGTCATAATCCTCAGAGAGATAACCGTCTTCATCATAATCGTTATCTTCATCCACAATAGTCCCACTGTCCACCTGGTGCTCCGTTGTGTTTATTTTCTCTAGGGTGTGAAAGAGGTTGACCACTGTGGTTCTGGGTTTGGCACTCTCATACCTGTCCACAGAGGCGCCACTGCACACCTTGAGTAACACTGGAACAGAACAAGACACTTTATATATAAAACACATATTTTGTGTATCTTGCATACAGTCAATATGTAAACGAAAAAGAAAAAACAAATGGCAAAACTGAAAGCTGATGGTGATTATAGATACGCGTATAATGCAAAATGTTAAATCAAACCACGGAAAAAATAGGGAATAAAATGAGTAATCTGTCAAACGTGGTTAGAATAAGCTCGACAAATCATTTACTTTTAAAATAAAAAATGTCGCTGAAAAGGTCTCGCACTCATTTAAGAACCTCGTGTAACAAAGTGCCACATATTGGGCAGGTCCGCGTGCAAGATATAACAGCATATTTCATTAAGAAGTCATAGTTTTAAACACTCACCGAAACCACATACGAGAAAGATCACGATTCGTAACGTATACATATTCCTTTTAGTATAATCCGAGATATTACAGGATCAGAAGTTGGTCTCACTGTAACGTTACCTCCTCGCCTCCAGCACAGTCCGCGATCTGGACGCAAATGCGCGTGCTGGGGACCGTGTCAAAAGTCTCGTGCGGAGTGCTGGGAACAAAAGCGCGCGCGGGTGCAGTTATATAGACCCGACACACACTTCCCTTTTATGAATTATTGGCCACACCTAATCAATCATCAGCACATAAGGCACAAAGCTGATATATAGTCCATCTAGTGAAGATTGATTAAGAATTTGACACGTCAATAATTTGAGGGGACAGCAGTGTCACAGGTTTATTACTGTCAAGTTAATAATAAATCCATTTTAAGATGGAAACTAGCTTCTAGATTCCAACTAGCTTCCAACTACTATGATCCAAAAAACCGCTTTAACTTAAACTGGTATGACCAACTCATAGCTGGTTTAGTGATTATCCACAAGTTTGGACCTGCTATGAGTTTAAACTGAATTTATCAGCAGTGAACCAATATATCATCAGTAAAAGATTGGGTCATGCTTTAAAAATATTATATATATATCCCGCTAACTTTTGTATGCCTGTGATTTTTTTAAATAGAAAATGGATGATAAATCGGTTAAAACAAAAGTTAAAACTGTCTAAAATCACTGATTACTTTTAAATACATGCATTTTCATGTATTATTTCAAGATACAGAAAACGTTCATGACAGTTCATTAAAAAATTGTGATCATTATCTGTAGTTGGATCACTGGCACCACCTTGTGCTCAAAATAATAATCTGACAATATGCAGACATAATCCATAAATTCTAATCTTTTTTTATAATCATTAGTGAGGAGCTGCCTAAAAGAAAGCCTATATTAGTCCAGTCATGCTAACTTGGTTGTTCTTGAACTACAGTTTATTGTTGGACCTTTGTTTTAACCTAATGATTTTGTCTGACAGAAAAAAAGACAAAACAATGTGCATAAAGCAGAGACAACACATTTGTGAATGTTTATTAACCACATAAGAAATCAAAGACAGACCAATAGAGCGAATAGCGACATTTACAATAATGAAAATTAAAATATGCATCTTGTGAAGTAGCCAGACAAGAAAAGAAAAACATTTTCCAGTTTATTTTTAAAAATCAGTTTCAACAGTTCTTTCCGCATTATAAAAAGTGGAGTTGCAGCACCTCGTGCCATGAGAGGCTGGTGTTCTATAGTCTCTGAAGTGAACAATTTATCTGGAGGATATTTACAAGCATGGGGCTAATGGACAATTGCCATGACTTGAGCTCAACGGCTGATCCTTCAACTCAGGAATTGCAGGAAATGTAATACTGATTCCAACACTGAGGTTCAGAGTACAGGTGGGCAAGGAGTGAATCTGATTCTTCCCATAGCCGTCATCAAAAAACCAAAACCAGATGGCCTCAGCAAAATCGAGAAGTCCCAACACTCAAATATATTCCTTCAGGTGCGTCTACATGCCCCAGCCCCCTCCCATGCCATTCATGCTGACTGATCCACGGCTGCCGCCATAATAACTGCTGTTCATTCCACCCTGGCTATCTATTGAAGTACAGAAATAAACATGTGAAAACCAGAAGAGTGTGCAAAATTAGAAAATATACAACTAAAAAAAGGTACAAAGTTAAAACCCACTGTAGTCATTGTAGCCTCCCATGCTGGACTGGTTGCTGTATCCTCCAGTGTAGCCTCCACCCATCTGCTGCGCTCCATGTCCATAAGACGACTGGTTTCCTAGAAAAAAATTAAATAATAATAATAATAATATTATATACACACACAAACATATATATATATATATATATATATAAATAAATAAAAGCACTAGTTTAGTCTCAGACTCAGTACAGCTGCTTCTCTATTATTCAGGGTTTCTCCAAGTTTTATGAAGGTAAATTTAAGACCAAGTAAAGAAAGTTCAAGGAATAAACTGAATGCAACACAATATGTCAATATGGTCTCGAAATGTCATGCATTGTATTAGCAATACTTCAAAGTTTGATAATACAACTTCCAACAGGTCTCCATTACCTTTTAATTAATAAAAAATACAAAATAAAAGTTTTGGGCTTAAATACCTCTGCTCCCAGCCACTACAATATGGAAATCATCTGCATTTTTGTCTTGTTTTTCGATGCAAAAGTCCAAAAATTCTTAGACATTTACGTGATGAGAAGCAAAATTACATAAGTCTAGTTTTAAGAATATAACATTAATTAAATAATTTAAAAAACAATTAAATTGTTCAATTTCCCAGAAAACAAGACTTCATATCTTCAACTTGCATCTTAAGTAAATGTGTCTTGATTTAAGGATGTTTAGATATCTGTATTGGAAAATCTCTTTTATTTACGAAAGCGTGAATTAAGACTTTAAGACCTTTTAAGACAGGCAGAAACCCTAATTATTGTGCCATTACCATCACATCAACTTGCCCTTCTCAATTTAATTTGAAAATTCACAGTAGTTATACCATTAACTTACCCATCCCCCCAATCATCTGCCCGCCATAGCCCCCGTTACTGCCCCCTGCTGTTGAGTTTAAGAATAACTCAACATAACGGTGTTCTGAAAAGGAAAAAGGGGACTGTTTATATACACAAGATTCCCTTAATTAATAACAGTAACACAAAAACAATTCTTTCTAGTCAGGATACACCTAACTTACGCATGTTGGCTTTGTCCTTTGACATTGCAGCCACTGCATCTTCATGTGTCGCAAATTCCACGTCAGCTTCACCAGTTACCCGCCCATCTGGCCCAATCTCAATGTGCACACGCACCGGGTTCAGAGGAGAGAAAAACTGCACAGAAAAAGTTTAACTTAATTTAAAATGCATATATTTTTAACATCCAAATATATTTCCAAATGACCTTAATTTTCATAAGTCATAAATTAAGCATATTAAACGGCTCCAACTTACATTGTAGATGTCGGGTTCTGTTGCCCGGTAAGGGAGTCCCCTCATATGAACACAATGACCTGTGGTACTCTGAAAATTACCACCATCACCATAACGTCCATCTGAGGCTCCTATTAAAAAAAAATACACAAGTAAAATCAAAGAAAGCACATGCAAGATGGCTAAAGCACAAAAATGTGGCACATTGGCAAAAGCAGCTGGTCTCACCTCCACCGTATCCGCCACGTCGCATCCGATCAAAGGATCCCCCACGACTCATGCCATTGTAGCCTCGGCCTCCTCCGCTGGGTCGGTCGTAAGGTCCTGGTCTCTGCATGCCAGTGCCTTTACGTGGGGGTTCATAATGTGTCCGCACTTCAGCTCGGCTGCTCTTAAAGATCTCAATATACCTACAACCGTACACATGAGCATTAAGGTGCAATGCAAGAACTCAACACAGACACTCCTGTTCAGAAGCAAAACGGACACCAAAGAAACAAAATTATAAGTATGACTCTGTAAACATTCCCCTGTGCTACATGTACAATATACATGCATTTGAGTGTTTGATATTAATAAGCATTTTTGACCATCTTATTCACAAATTTATATACGTCTCCATTCTAGAGCTTTATAAAAGAACATTTAGCCCTTCTATAATTTAAAAATAAAATAGTATACCTTTAATAGTTGACGCAAAAATGAAAATGTACTCACATCTTGAATGGCCTGAGGGTGTTCAAACGTTCATTTTTGGGTCAACTATTCCTTTAATAATATTGTTGCTGTATCCCAAGTAACAAAATTCAAAGCTTTTTAAACAACTGTTAAATTTTGCTGTGCCATCCATGCATTCAACTTTCAGCATAACAGAAAATAGAGACCCATTACACAATCCAGTCTAAAATGGTATTCAAACCGGCTGCTGCAAGGCACTCATTTGCATACTTAAGAATTAGAAAATCCCAAGATGCCCACGTGCACCATTGCAATGCACTACATATGCATTCAGCCTTTTTGAATCCAGACATTTTCATGACTGCTCACAAATAAAAACATAAGAAAACAAAACAGCAGGAATCCATCAAGGCCCTGGGAGCCCTCTGGTAAAGACGTGTGCTTGTCCATGTGGCGTGTTTAAGTTCATGTTGCATACCACTTTGAATGTTTACTGTAGTAGGTGTTTACCACATGAAAAACAGCTATCCGTGAAAATCCAACCATCCATCCCCACCTGTGCCCTATTCTTTCCTTGTGTTTCTTTAGAGCCTTTTCGGCTATATCCTGTGAAGCAAACTGCACGAAGGCCTCCCCCGTACTCCTCCCCTGGAAGTCCACCGGCAATGTTATCCCATTTGGCACGATTTCCAACCCTTCAACCCAAGGACAGATAACCCCAACGGGGACATATTAAATAAATCACATGCCCATTTACAATGTCTGTTTTGTTGTTGTTTTTTCTTGAATGAAAATAAGGAATTAAAACAAAAAAGCATATTGCAATGAAGCCTACTGGGAGAGTTCCACCACTTGGGAACATGGCCTACAAGTGGGCAAGCATTCCACTAACTTGGCTTAGCCTTGATGATAAAGTGGCCATCCCAAAAATTGGTAGCTAACAGAGGAATAATCCTAATGTAGCAGAATAATTTGGGGCAACAGTGCTGGATTAACTAACGAATCGTGTCAAATTATTCTAGCAACCATGGGAATGGTCAGATTCACCTCAATGAGTACTACGCTTGGCCATTACTTCTCCCGATGACTATGTGAAGGGCTGCAAGGAGGCGTTTGAATATACCTGAGAAAAACTGCACAATCTCTTCCTTGCTACATCCAAATGGAAGGCCGCGCAATCTGACCAGTCCATCTCCCTCTGTCTCTGGACAGTTTGGACCAGTGTGCTTCATAACCCAGTCCATTTCCACATTGTTTGATTTGAATACTGAGAATAAGATCAGAAAGAAGACAATTCAAATTGTGAGGTAGTGCTGCGATTTACAATAGCGGGTGAGGCAATGTTTTTTTTAAAGAAGCCTTATATGCTCAACAAGGCTGCATTTACTTGATCAAAAATACAGTAAAACTAGAATAGTGAAATATTATTCAGTTTAAAGTAACTCTTTAATTTTTATTTGAATATATTTTTAAAATGTAATTTATTTCAGCAGCCATCAGTTTCACATGATACTTCAGGAATCATTCTAATATGCATGCTTAAGAAACATTTTTTCTCATCATAGCTGAAAACGGTTGTGCATAATATTTTTGTGGAAGTTGTCATGCTTTTTTTAAGGATTCTTTTGCAAATAGAAAATTCAGTAGAACAACATTTGATTTGTTTTGATAAATTTAATGTGTCCATTCTGAATAAAAGCATTCACTTCTTTAAAAAAAAAAACATACTGACCCCAAATTTCTAAATGGCAGCGTACATAAAAACTCTGATCTTCGTACCTTCCACATATCGATGTCCCATTGTTTCTCTGTCTTTTTTGATTGCCATTTTCAGGTCTTCCTCTGACTCCAACTCCACAAATGCTTCTCCACTTGGTCTGCCTTCTCGTGTGTATGTAAAGTGGACGGCTGTTCCATTGTTGCCAATTTTGCTGCCTGAAAAGAGATGTTTCCACTTTGTTAACTTTAAAGCATAAAATCCTCAAGAGTATTATGAGGATCGGTATGCAGACTCCACATTCTTACAATAGCAAAAACCTTACAATACAATTCTTACCGGAAAAAAACCTGGACACTTCTTCTACAGAGCACGACCAAGGCAAACCCCGAACACGGACGACAAATCCTTCATCATCAGCCATGATAACACAACGAGTCTGCTTTCAAGCTAGAGAAAAACAGATGAGAAAAACAAAACGTTCATACACCGCTCAAGTATTCCTGATGAAGATACTGAGACAAATACTGAGAAGCACCCTAGTCAGTGACTTGAGAAGCAACAGTGACTGCAATCACACGGACTATTTAGTCTTTACAGCAGTGGTGTCCACTTCAAGCTTTAGCGGTAGCTGGCGTAGGGACCGCTTTAAATATATATAACATTGTTAAACTGACTGACCACTAATGTTTACTATGGAACAAAACCAGCATCTACTGGCTCTTTTATGAAGGCGCATTAGGGCACGTACTCACGGCCAGTACTGAAACAAAGAGCGCACGCAGGCCTCTGAAGGCCGGCAGCGTCAAAACAGATACTCCTTTAACGCAAACAGGACTTCAGCCTGTAAAACTCTTAAATTGTACATTGTGAATATCATTTTTTAGAAAATGAGTAATACAAGTGATACCTTGGTATAATTGGTATTTTCTCTGCTCAGCGTGGTCACGTTTGAACGTTTTTCTGCTTCTCATTCAGTGCAGAACATGACAACTTCCGGTGAGTTTCCACGCCCACTTCCGCATTCTTCTTCTTTTAGGTTTTATGGCGGTTGGCAACTCAACTTAAAAGATGCATTACCGCCACCTATTATACTGGAGTGTGGGCAGCGGAATGACTTCAAAGAAAAGAGGGGGGAAAATGCTAAATTCTCTCACTACTAATTCCACAGCGAATACTGACAGATGATCTGTTGTTCTTTTTTTTGATTGCTACTTCATAGCAATGAATGAAAAAAGCAGCATCAGTGCGGCCTGTTTTGATCCATCTGTAAATATGAATAGTTCATCCTGATACTGCTTTACATAGTTTTGAACTATTACCTACTGTGGTATTATTTTTGATTTATCCTTTAATATTGGTTGTAGGCTTGTATCTACAGAGACGGCTTTATACATTTCAGAGACGGCAAATGCCTTTGCATTCCCATCCGAAACTATAGAAACTGCTTTAATTGTGCTCCGAGCGTTCTTGTAATAGTCTTTGTGGGGTGTACCCTACTATGTCCTTGTAAATTTGTCCAATATGCCAACATGATCTTGACCCTCCTAATACGCATCTCTTCACCTGTAATGCAGACACAGGTGATGATTTAAACGCTCTTTTATTAAACAAATCCAGAGTGCCTGTGCCTGTTCCACATCAAGCCACTTTTCCATTCAGAGCCAACGTGTTGCTTTTGAAATAAATCTGTAATTTATTTTGCTTAAACATTGTCGTAGTTGGGTTATTACTGTCTATATGTCAGTGTTTTTAAACGACATTACTGTATTTGATATGCTATTATACCTGTGTGACTGAAAGTTTCACACTAAGATACTTTATTATACCAAAGTGCACCTAAAACATTGCATTTTCCCTAATGTTTAAATTAAATAAAGAAAAAATGGTGCTTTTTAAAAATATATGCAATTGGTTTTATTATTATAAAATATTTGAGTATTATGCATTATTATTATTATTATTATTATTATTCTACACAAACGTTCAAGTTATCGTTTTTACATTTAAAGAAGCATTGATGTAAATGAAGTCTGTTTATAGTATTTAATCTCAGCTGGTTGTTTCAGCTCTGGAATATTTATCTATATTGTAGTCACTAATAATATACCCAGAGCATTGATATTCAGAAAGATGAAAACATTGGAGGATGCGGGCATCGATCCCGCTACCGCTTCCCACCGATCGAGCCAAAGAAAGTAAGCCCAAAGTAAGCCCACGAGCCAATCGCGTTTCTCTCCTGTGGCTTACTTTTGACCAATCGCCGGCCGCTATTATTGTCATCTTTGCAATAGATAAGGCTATGGTTTACTTCATTATTGAATATCGGTCATTATTTGTTCATATATAGTGTGTATTTTTGGAAAATGAAACGTGCCAATATAGCTAGCTAGCATGTACACGTATTCTTCAGTAGCCTACCTGGGAACCTGTAACTTTTCCCATGATAAATACAGAACAAAACATGTCGCTCCTGATCAGATAAATTAAAATCATCCACTAATTAAGCTATATTGCTGTCAATAGGTAAGGGCTTTATTTAATTTCAATCTCGTTTTATTCCACATATATTAACATTAATCTGCATTTACTAGGGAGCAGTCATTGAACCCGAAGGCATCGCTGGGTGGGACAAGGTCCAGGATCTGGTTGGTTACCTGGTGGGTCTTCGTGAGGCTCCTTACCTCACTGACCTGCAGGTGACAGAGGCCATCCAGCTGTGGACAGCTCACCTGATATTGATAAACAGCGGGTCAACTATCAGCCTCGACATCAGCCTCAGCTGACGCATGGGCGCTTTAAGGAACCGAAGCGGTCCGGAGTCACACCGGGTGTGGAGAGTGTGAAACGGTGTCTGATTGAACATCCTGGGGGTCCAACACAGTGGCCCAGCACCAGCCGCTTGGTTGAGGCCATTTGTATGAAGCTGTGTGCTTTACACAAGTCGCCGACTGAAGGCTGGTGTTTGCACCCCCAAGTGGTCTAAAATCCTCTCGGATACCACCACTTCCGAGAGCTGGCACTTAACAGTCGCAGGTTGATGGATGAAACAGTGATCCAGCTGTTTGAGCTAAACCAGAGGACACTCATTCAGTGGTAAGCAAGGCATATTATTTGCTTCAAATTAACTGAATACTTCTGAACATATATATAATACAAGTAATTTATTTTCAGGTTTCAACAGCGGCAGAAGTATCAGGAAATGAGTGTCCTCGCTCAGGGACTGACTCCACCTGACCCAATTGCTGTGGATGATACACAGCTTCCTCCGCTGAGGGAAAAACTGGATGAAGCGCCATCGACATCAGGCCCAAAACATCAATTTATCCTTCCGCCAATTCGAGGACAGGCTCCTCTTCTGCAACCCGGTCAACAGCCCGCTGCTGCCACCAGGAAGTGCCCCATCACACCTGCTCCCACAGCATCAGGAGTTGTGCAGCCCATTTCATCACCATTTCACACACACACACACACACACACACACATATATATGTGTGTGTGTGTGCGTGTACTCATTTCAATATTTGTGTGTATTAATTTTAATAAAACATTTTACATTTGAAGTGTCTTTTGATCAGATAAATTAAATCTGATAAATTATATCAATCAAATCATATCCCACACAAAAAAAACACATCTTTGAAGAAACATTTTTATTCATTTTATTTAACCATAAACATAAACATGTAATATGCTTTTTAAAAAACAATAGACACAAAATAATAATATAAATCGATATAATGATATGTCATAGATAAATGAAGTCGCAGTTGATTGCACACTTAACAATACACATGATGTAGTCAACAGATGTCAGCACGGCTCAGCTGAGACCGACCGTCCTTGGATACTTAGTATGCAATTGGTTTTACTATTATAAAATATTTTGTAAATGAAGTCTATTTGTATAGTGTTTAATCTCAACAGGTTTTTTCAGTTCTGGAATATTTTTCTATATTGTAGTCACTAATAATATAACATA
>NW_015652998.1:3277288-3289766 GCF_001515625.1 Sinocyclocheilus rhinocerous | reverse complement strand
TATGTTATATTATTAGTGACTACAATATAGAAAAATATTCCAGAACTGAAAAAACCTGTTGAGATTAAACACTATACAAATAGACTTCATTTACAAAATATTTTATAATAGTAAAACCAATTGCATACTAAGTATCCAAGGACGGTCGGTCTCAGCTGAGCCGTGCTGACATCTGTTGACTACATCATGTGTATTGTTAAGTGTGCAATCAACTGCGACTTCATTTATCTATGACATATCATTATATCGATTTATATTATTATTTTGTGTCTATTGTTTTTTAAAAAGCATATTACATGTTTATGTTTATGGTTAAATAAAATGAATAAAAATGTTTCTTCAAAGATGTGTTTTTTTTGTGTGGGATATGATTTGATTGATATAATTTATCAGATTTAATTTATCTGATCAAAAGACACTTCAAATGTAAAATGTTTTATTAAAATTAATACACACAAATATTGAAATGAGTACACGCACACACACACACACATATATATGTGTGTGTGTGTGTGCGTGTACTCATTTCAATATTTGTGTGTATTAATTTTAATAAAACATTTTACATTTGAAGTGTCTTTTGATCAGATAAATTAAATCTGATAAATTATATCAATCAAATCATATCCCACACAAAAAAAACACATCTTTGAAGAAACATTTTTATTCATTTTATTTAACCATAAACATAAACATGTAATATGCTTTTTAAAAAACAATAGACACAAAATAATAATATAAATCGATATAATGATATGTCATAGATAAATGAAGTCGCAGTTGATTGCACACTTAACAATACACATGATGTAGTCAACAGATGTCAGCACGGCTCAGCTGAGACCGACCGTCCTTGGATACTTAGTATGCAATTGGTTTTACTATTATAAAATATTTTGTAAATGAAGTCTATTTGTATAGTGTTTAATCTCAACAGGTTTTTTCAGTTCTGGAATATTTTTCTATATTGTAGTCACTAATAATATAACATACCCAGAGCACTGATATTCAGAAAAACGAAAACATTGGAGGATGCGGGCATCGATCCCGCTACCTCTCGCATGCTAAGCGAGCGCTCTACCATTTGAGCTAATCCCCCTGCTCGCTCGCTCAGGCAACATACTCATACAACACACTCCATCACGTACTACATCCATGCTGGATTCAAACTCATTGTTCAATAACAATAAACTTTGTGATTAATAATAGCCTATAATGAATGATTTAGCAATCAAAAACAACACGGATTTCGTTCTGAATAAATGTATCTGAATAAATATATTTTATTCATTTCACTTCCGGTAAGGATCAGCCAGCCAAAATAAAAGCTATAATACAATGTTTGATTTTCGAAGGTGCTGCTCATGTGAACCAGCTCATTACGTCTTCTTATTAATATTTTTGTTGCTGACAAATTTGTTTCTTCATTGTGGTAAAATCGCTCTTCATAGCATATAATACCTCGGCATATCATAATGAAATAAAAGTATCCAAAGTTTTCAGTACCTTTTTGGTTTTAGTTGGTTCCGAAGGGTTTATGTATAAAGTCATTTATAAAAATGTAGGAATGTTGTTTTGAAAAATGTCCACTTGTTTTAATGTATATGGTATTATCTAAATAAAACAAGTAATTGAATAATGGATGTTCGTTACACACAAAAAGTACATTACATGGGACTAAAATAAGGAAAAAACTTTCATTCACAACTGAATTTAGTAAACCAGAAAAAAACATACCAATGCTCATAATAATAATAATAATAATAATAATAATTATTATTATTATTATTATATTTAGTATTATATTACAAACAGCACGTCATTCAATTACATTGATATACCTTCCAGTTCTTAAGTATTAAGAAAATGTACTTCATAAATGTGCATGCCAGCGCAAAATGCTGGTCAAAATGATAGACTTTTATAAATTCAGCAGTGCACATGTGACTTAACTACACTGGCGTTATGCAGACCTTTAGAGCAAAATGATTGTTGGAAAATTCACACCGGATATGCACATTTACATTTGATAGCCAGACACTTGTCATGTCAAAGGAGCAATAGAAAACAGTCAAGTCGTGACAAAATGGCGAGCGGAATTGGAAGTGAGTATTGCTCTCTATATTGTCATCATACACATGCATGTACGGCGTATGTCCTGCGTGGAGCGGAGGGCAGATTGTAATTGATGCATGTCAAGCGCGTGCATAATGGATTCAGCGGTGCGCGTGCATGTTGTGGGATTCGACACGCAGAAGTCGTGATTACAGTAATGACGCTCATTGGCCGAATCACTGGACACTTTACAGAGATTATGACTAGCTTTCGTGAGCACATCACATTTCCCATCTTTTAGAGGAATGTGAGATGCCGATGATGTGTCGACCATCTAAAACGGCATCATTATTAGATGTCAAACTGCCCACCCTCTGTTGTATAATGCGTCTCACAGCGCAGCACAGATGTGTTTGAATGCTGTTTACATTTCAAATGCTTTCTTCTCTTTATATTCTGTCTTTTAATTCTTTGGACAGAACATAAATTGCTGTTGGGCCCAACAGAGCCATGGTCAGTTAGGGAAAAGCTGTGCCTCGCCTCCTCTGTCATGAAGAGTGGAGACCAAAACTGGTGATTTAAAAAAAAATTTTTTTTTTTACATGTATATATCATTGCTTTAATCTAGTGGTTCTCAACCTTTTTGACTCCAAGGCCCCCATTGTCCACAACAATATTCAAAGGCCCCATGACTTTTCCAGTTGTTTGTGTTTTTTTGTTTTGTTTTTTGAGCATGGCATAACTAGAAAAATGTAAATTCAGTATAAATAAATATTACATATAAGAAATATCTTGATTTTTAGTTGTTTTGGCTTATTTTACTGCTTGATTTGTTCCAAATGTATGCATAATTATGTTTAATTTATGTATAATTTAAAGTCATTTATAGTATGTAAGATATTTGGTTTACAAAGCTCATACGGTATTTTTCTAATAAAATAAATAATTGCATAATGTATTTTTCTTTACATTCCAAAATATTACGTGAGACTTAAATAAGCACCAGCAAGAAACTTTCATTCACAACTGATACAATTTTTAGAGATATACTGTATAACTAGAAATATGTAATTTACTTTAACTTTAACTTATTTATTTCCATTAATTGTAAAGGACCCCTTGAGAACCACTGCTGTAATTTCAGTAAAGCGAATCTGGCTATTCTCAAATCAGCCTAATTTAACATGCAGCATCACAGTCGTGTGTTTTGTACACGGGTGTTGTTCCAGGGTGTCTGTGAGCCGAGCCATTAAGCCATTTGCAGAACCTGGACGCCCTCCTGACTGGTTCTCTCAAAAGGTATTCGGAGAGCAGTAGAACAATCCAACGACATGGAAAATTATAAGTAATAGTTCACCCCAAAATTAAAATTTGCGGAAAATTTACTCTCAGGCCATTCAAGATGTAGATGAGTTTGTTTCTTCATTGGAACAGATTTGGAAAAATTTAGCATTACATCATTAGCTCACTAACGGATCCTCTGCAGTGAATGGGTGCCGTCAGAATGAGAGTCCAAACAGCTGATAAAAACATAAATCCGCAAGTAATCCACACGAATCCAGTCTATCAATTAACATCTTGTGAAGTGGAAAGCGGTGTGTTTGTAAGAAATAAGTCCTCCATCCATAATATTGCTTTCTCAAAAAAAAAAATCCACCCTCATTTTGTTCTAAACCTGTATGATTTTTTTCTTCTGTGGAACAGAAAAATAGTTTTAAAGGAAGTTTTGAAGTATGCTGCCCTTGCATACAATGAAAGTGGATGGAGACTCAGCTTGTCCAGCCCCAAAAGTAGACCATAAAACTCCAAGTCTTCCAATGCTTTATGCTTTGTAATTTTGGGTGAACTATCCCTTTAAGGATTAATTCATTATACATTATGTGATATATGCTTATAACACACTCTCTCTTTCTTCACAGCATTGTGCATCACAATACTCTGAGCTCCTGGAGACAACTGAGGCCCCAAAGTGAGTCCACTTTCTGTTCATTTGCCTTCCAACATCCACTTCCTTTCTGACAGCACTTAATGGTGCTCTTTTATGTCTGCACGTTCACAGGAGAAAGCGAGGTGAAAAAGGGGAGGTGGTTGAGACGGTGGAAGACGTTATTGTTCGCAGGTTGACAGCGGAGAGAATAGAGGAGTTGAAGCGACTGATCAAGGACACACAAGAGAAGCACAGGTACCAAATGTTCACACACTTACTTGGACCAACGGCTGCCTTCTGCTGACTGTAACTCTGTTACTGTGTCCCTTTAGGAAACTGAAGAGAGAAACTGAGCTCATCCAGGCAGGACATCTGGACTCTAAACTTGAGGAGCTATGGGAGAAAATTGTACGGTAAGAATCACTGTACCAGGTATATCCACCGTCAACTCAGGCAGTTTTATCTTCCTATCTGCTATAAATATACCACATTTAAAGGAATAGTTCCACCCCAAATTGTCATTTATATTATTTATTAGTTATATGCTATTTTATTTTTTATTTTATTTTATTTTGTTAATTTAATTTAGTAAAAAAACCCAGATCTTTTTCATTCACATCAGTTCATAGTGACTTTCATTATGTTCCTCACATAAAGCTATCATATGCAAATCATATCAATATAGTGCATGGTCATATATTTATATACTATTGTTGTATTTATTAATATTTTGAGTTTTAATTTTTATATTTTGAGTTTTAATAAGTTTGTTTTGTGCCTTTTTAAATTCTATTTAGCTTTAATTTATTTATATTTCTGTTTTAGTATTAGTAACTGAAATGTATTTATTTTTCTATTTTTTTAGGATTTTAACTTTTTCATTTCTATTTTATTTTATTTCAGCTTTATTTCAATTATCGATTTTTTTTAAATCGTTTTAGTTTTAGTTAGCAGTATGCAACAATGCAACAAAGAGAAGCTGAGTAAATAATCACAGAATTTTCATTTTGATGAACTATCCCTTTAAGATTGTAAGTGAATGCTTGTCAGTTTAGTGATTTAAATTCTGTATGTCCATTAGGAGCAGAAAACAAGAGGAAGAGGAAGCTGAAGTGAAAAGAAAGGCCACAGATGCAGCGTACCAGGGTATATAAAAAAAGCCCACAAAGTGTCATTGGCATTGATTGGTTTGGTCATTGTCTTAAAGAGATGGGTTACTAAAATGATGAATGCGTATTTAAGCATTTATTCATAATTGGGCAAATCTGAGATTCTAAATGAGGAAAAAACGTTATTCATAAATGTAGTTTCAGTTCATCATAAATGCTTAATAGTAAGAGCTGTTTATCTTTTTTTTTTCAGCCAGGCAGGCAGTGAAGAACACTCCTAAACGTGTGGCCAGTGTGACAGTGCGCTCCCCCTCTGGGGCCTGCTCTCCGAGCTTGGATTTTCCTACTGGAGACTCATCTGGAGATCCTAGCACAACTGTGTGTTTCTTTGTTTTGAATTTTTATATTTTAATTCTTCAATTTGAATTTGTCATTTATTTTGATAATCATCCCTCCCCGGTGCAGGGGGCAGGATCAACAGTGTTTGTGCCCCTGACGGTGCTGCCAGGCCCTGGAGTGGTAGAGGCGAGTTTGGGGTCACTGCTAGATGAATCAACACAGAAGAAGCTTTTGGGTCAGAAAATCACGCCGCCTCCCTCTCCTCTCCTGTCAGAACTGCTGAAGAAAGGCAGTCTTCTGCCCACCAGCCCCAGACTGGTCAGAATTCACAAAGTTCTACACATTGTGTCGTTATAAAAACTGTAAAATATATTTTGGCTAATTTAGCAACACTTTTAGCTACCATTATGATGCTTTGAGTGAAGAGGATGCAGATTCTATGTGAAAATTCTATTATCAAAGTGGTATTTACTATTTAAGACTTTATTTATATGTTAAAAAATACAGTAAAAACAGTAATATTGTGAAATATTATTACAATTTAAATAGCTGCTTTCAATTTTAATATATAAAATTAAGTGCATTTTATTCCTGAAATGGCAAAGCTGAATTTTCAGCTTTTCATTATTACTCCAGTGTCACATCATCCTTCAGAACTCATTCTAATATGTTGATTTGCTGCTCAAGAAACATTTATTATTATTATCAATGCTGAAATGGTTCTACTGCTTAATATTTTTGTGAAAACCGTTTTGAGGATTCTTTGATGAATCGAAAGCTCAAAAGATCTGCATTTATTTAAAAATAGAAATCTTTTGCAACATTATACATGTATAGTCATGCATAGTTAATGCATCCTTTGTAAATAAAAGTATACCAAAAAAATTCTCTCTTTTGAACAGTAGTGTTATATAGTTTATATAGTTTACTTGTGTCGTAACTATGATATATGATAAAGTGACAGAAAAATAAAAGCAGGGCTCCTATGGTTCTAAAAAAAAAAACCTCAAAATACCAGGGAATGCCAAAAGTGTTATTTTCAGGTATGAAAAAACATGAAAATTAATAAAATATTAAAAGGTCATGAAAAAAAAGCATTCATATTTCTATAATCAATATAAATTTGCTCACATTCTGTATGCTTAAAATAAATCGTAGTCATTAATATAAATTATTTCTTTGGCTCTTTGTGAAAGCAATCTTTATAAAAATAAACATTTTAAAAGTCCTTTTCCACAATGACTGGAAACGTCATGAAGTGTGGAAACCCTGCAAAAGTGATGCAGCTGTTTCTTTCTTCCACATAAATCTGAGTGGTTTTGTTTTCAGTGTGGACACACAAATTTCTTGTATCATGCCTGTTTACGACTGTTGGATTTTTTTTTTAGTCAAATCTAAAGCAATCTAAAGAAAATCCTTATTGCAGGCAGTTGAGGGAGAATCTCCGTCTAGTCAACTTACAGGGAGTCACGATAATCAGATGATGACTTCTTCGCTCCCTGCCTCTCAGGCAGCGACAGGTATGAATTCACACACACTTGTTTGTACAGCGAGTCTAGCAGTGTCACAGTTTAGCATCTGAGCAGTAGAAGCGAAGTGACAAATTCTGTATCAGCATCTTTGTGTTTTCTGTCTTTGTGTATAAGAGTCATGATATGGGTATCTCTTCCAGCTTAACGCCTAACTCGCTCTCTCTGTGCACCGTGTGTGTGTGTGTGTGTGGGTACGTCGTGCCGCACTTGTGTTTGTACGCATGTGTCTCAGGTGCTCCCACACTGTCTCGTCTGCTGGAAGCTGGCCCCGCCCAATTTCCCTCTCAGCTGAGCTCATTGGGCACTGCAGACTCCGCCCTCAGCGCTGCCACCTCTGCAGTGGACACCGCTGCCCCGCTCGGCACAGGTCTCTAGACTGTAGACACTGTCTTATCCTTCTCCCATCTTTAGATCATAGCTGATGTGTTAACTATTTTGTGCCCTTGCTCGACTGTCTCTTGTTTGTTTGGTTTGTTAGAACACAAATGTTTGTCTAAATGCACTGTCTAAAGTGGGTTTGATATGTGTCTAATACTTTAAACAGGAGGTGATGGAGCCCCCATGGCTTCAGTGGATAATAAGGAGGCAGTTTTAGGGGAAGAGGACCTGGTGACTGTGTCCTATATGGCAGAGGAGCTGGACTTAGAGACAGTTGGGGACATCATAGCCATTATTGAAGAGAAGGTAAATCAGACATGCACTTTTATCATGCTTTTTTTTTCAATTATTAAATTTCTTTTCTTGATGTCCAATGTTATATTTTTAAATATACAATATTTAATATTTCATGTTATTTGGTAAAAATACAGCAAAATCAGTAATATTGTGAAATATTATTACGATTTAAAAATGTGTTCTATTGTAATATATTTAAAAATGTAATTTATTCCTGTGATGGTAAAGCTGAATTTTCAGCAGCCATTACTTCAGTCCATGATCCATCGGAAATTATTATAATATGCTGATTTGGTGCTCAAGAAACATTTATTATTATTATCAGTTAAAAACAGTCGTTTTGCTTTTTTCAGGATTCTTTGATGAATAGAAAGTTCAAAAGAACAGTATTCATTGAAACAGAAATATTATGTAACATAATAAATGTCTTTACTGTCACTTTTACTGTCAAAATGTAATGCATCCTTGCTGAATATAAGTAGTTAAAAAAATACTGACTGAACTTTTGAACTGTATGTGCAGTTATTTATTTAAAAATGTTTCTAATAATGTTTATAGTTATAGTATTTATGTATAAGCAATTATGATTTATGTTTTAAAGAAAAGGAAATAGACACAATAGCTGCACAATAGTAGCTCAGTAGTGAGGATGAGCTAGTCTTTCAAGAACAACATTATGGATAAATGATAATTAAACAAATCATTTTTGAGTATGTAGGATTTCTGAGTTTGAAAACATGAATTTGTAAAAAAAATAATAATAATAATTTGTAAGACAAAATCAGTTTTCTAAATCTACTTAGAAATTTTTCCTTTGAGGTACAATATCTACCATTTGAACACAAGGAAAACAGTATACTGAGCAGAAAGATATAAATAAAATATCAAAGTGCATCAAACTAGTTACAGAAATACACGATTATCCATTAAACCATTACTACTCAAATCTTCCCATCTGTCTGATGTTTCTTGCATAGTCCAACAACAACAACAAAAAAAATCATTTTTGTGTTGACGAAGGGTGACGAGAATGCCGAGGCACTGGATGCTGCAGCGGTGGAAGCCGCTCTGTCTCTGTGTGAGGACACGGGTCACAACCTGTCAGGTACCTGGGAGCCCGACCCCTTCAGGCCCAGTGGCCCCGAGCCCTCCAGCACTTCAGAGGACTTAGACCCACATTCCCTGCATCTGTTAGAGGGGAAGCGAGAGGGTCTTGACATGTGTGGATCCAGCAGTGGATGTGCACAGGAGTACACGACACCGTCCACCACTGTCCCCTCTGTTCCTCAAGACCCCACTCCAACAGCAGGAGCCCATTCAGACCCAGATGCCCTCAGACCAGAGCACACTGATGAGGCCCAGGATGGGCAGCCAGAATCACTGCATGCTGTGATCAAAAGCGAGACTGATGAATGGACACGGTCTCAATCAGGTACTCCACGTTTTGCGTTTACACCAGGGCAAATTAGCTGAATGGATTGACAGTGGTGAAAGTGAACATTGTACACTACTGTTCAAAAGTTTAGGATGAGTACATTTTGTTTTTAATTAATACTTCTATTCTGGGATGTAACATTTATAATGGTACAAAAGATTTCTATTCTAAATAAAAATCTTTTGAACTTTTTATTCATCAAAGAATCCACAAAAAAATCACAGTTTCCACAAAAATATGAAGCTACACAAACATTTTCAACATTATTAATAATAATAATAATAAATGTTTCTTAAGCACTAAATCAGCATATATTAGAATGATTTCTGAAGAATCGTGTGACACTGAGGACCAGAGTAATGGCTGCTGAAAATTCAGCTTTTACATTAAAAAAAAATATTCAAATAGAAAACATTTATTTTGAATTTTAATAATATTTCACAATACACAAATACTGTTTAAAAAAACAAAAACTATTATTGATCAAATACATGCTTGGTGCTCATAAATGACTTCTTTCAAAAACATTTAAAAAAATCTTACCCCAACTTTTGAATGGTAGTGTATACTTCAATACACCTCTTCTGTGATGAACACGTTTTTCATTTCTAAATTAAAATTCATACATTTTTGGGACTAAAGTCAAAGATATATACTGTCCAAATGAAAAAAAAATGGAAATGAAAAAACAAAATCAAGTTATGAAATTTTTGCAAAGAAAACCTTAGTTTGGCATAGTCTTTTATGAGTATTTCTTAGGGGGAAAAATAGTTTTGTTAAAATGTTCAAGATAAAACAGGAAATTATATCATAGACTCTCATGTCTGTCAAGGTCAGTAATTTGAAAGTTTTAAGACAAGACAATGATAGTTTAGTTGGTAAAATGTCAAGTGGTGTGACCTCCCAAAAACCATATTTATAAGTAATAAATCAATATTTATTTAAAAAAATACATTAAACGTGTATTTAAAACATTGCGTAAAATAACGACAAGATGTTTACATTCAAGTCATTAAATTTAAACCTTTTTTAACCCATATGAAACCAACAAGAATACAAAGAGTACATTTCTAAGAACATGAATTTGAAATTAAAATTGTAAAATATTATTCCTCTTCTTTATTTTGGACACTCTTATGTCACTGACATAAGACATAATGTTGCATGTGATAATACGTTAACTTGAACCCTAGTTTGCACGCACCCCCTGGAAACACGATTTTGGCAGCAACTCACAGATGTTTCATTCTCTTCCAGATACACGGTCAGAAGATGACCCTGTGATAAAACAGCACTCAAAGGTGTGGTGATGCTGTGACTGTGTGCATACGCTAACACATAATGTACCACCCACGAGTACATATAGGCCCGGAAACCATTAACTCTGCCCTTTTTAGTATTTTTTTTTACACTCCTCGTTAACAGGAAGTGAAAGAGGAGGAGGAGGCCGTGAGTGATGCCGAGGAGGGCAGTGTGTCGGAGATGAAAGCTGGATTAGAAGGGGATGGAGTCGAGGATTGTGGGGGAGAAGAGGATGGAGACGGAGTTTATCTCTCAGAGCCAGAGGGGGAAACAGAGTTGGATCCTCCGGCCAGCGAGAGCGAGGACGGCTACAGCATGCACACGGCATCCTCTTCTGTACAGCTCCACACAACTGCAGACTCCATTCCCAGCAGCCCTGCCTCCTCACAGTTGTATGTGCCAAAACTACAAATAATTGTGACCCTGGACCACAAAACCAGTTTTAAGTCGCGGGGGTATATTTGTAGCAATAGCCAAAAATACATTGTATGGGTCAAAATTATAGATTTTAATTTTATGCCAAAAATCATTAGGATATTAATTAAAGATCATGTTCCATGAAAAAACTTATTTTTTGATTAGTAATATGCATTGCTAAGAACTTCATTTGGACAACTTTAAAGGCGATTTTCTCAATATTTAGATTTTTTTTGCATCCTCAGATTCCAGATTTTCAAATAGTTGTATCTCGGCCAAATATTGTCCTATCCTAACAAACCATACATCAATGGAAAGCTTATTTATTCAAATCTCAATTTCGAAAAATGGATGACTGGTTTTGTGGTCCAGGGTCACAATTAAGGAACGTTCACCCTTAGTCTGATTGTAAATAGTTCTGGTGATTATGATTATGCTTTAACAAATATTTAAAGGAATAGTTCACCCAAAATGAAAATCTGCTGAAAATTTACTCTCAGGCCATCCAAGATGTTGATGAGTTTGTTTCTTCATTGGTACACGAATTGGAGAAATGTAGCATTTCATCACTTGCTCACCAATGGGATCCTCTGCAGTGAATGGGTGCCGTCAGAATGAGAGTCCAAACAACTAAAAACATTACAATAATCCTCAAGTAATCCACACGATTCCAGTCCACCAATTAACGTCTTGTTAAGCGAAAAGCTGCGTGTTAGTAAGAAACTAATCCATCAAAGCATTTTAACATTAAACCATTGCTTCTGGACAAAATATGAGTCCATAATCCATAATAACGCTTCCTCCAGTGGGAAAAAAAAGTCCATGTCCTGTTTTCCTCTCACATCAAAATCTACTGACACATTTGTCTAGAACTATTTTGAACTGTTTTCGCATATAAATGGTGCTTGATCTGTGCATATTTCTCTCCCAAATCAGACTAGACAACTTTTTCACCAGAGAAAGCAATATTATGGATAGATGACACATGTTTTAGCTGGAAGCAACAATTTGAAGTTAAAAATGCTTAATAATTGATTTGTTTATTACAAACACGCAGCTTTTTTTCCACAAGACGTTAACTGATGGACTGGATTCGTGTGGATTGCTTGTGGATTATTGTACCCTGTACACCCTGTAGCCCAAGACTGGTTACCCACTGAAGCTAAGCAGGGTTGAGCCTGGTCAGTACCTGGATGGGAGACCTCCTGGGAAAACTAGGTTGCTGCTGGAAGAGGTGTTAGTGAGGCCAGCAGGGGGTGCTCACCCTGTGGTCTGTGTGGGTCCTAACGCCCCAGTATAGTGACGGGGACACTATACTGTCAACAAGCACCGTCCTTCGGATGAGACGTTAAACCGAGGTCCTGACTCTCTGTGGTCATTAAAAATCCCATGGCACTTCTCGTAAGAGTAGGGGTGTATCTCCGGTGTCCTGGCCAAATTCTCTCCACTGGCCCTTGTCAATCATGGCCTCCTAATAATCCCCATCCACTGAATTGGCTCTATCTCTCTCTCCTGTCCACCTGTAGCTGGTGTGTGGTGAGCACACTGGCGCCGTTGTACTGAGGCTGCCGTCGCATCATCCAGGTGGATGCTGCACACTGATGGTGGATGAGGAGATACCCCCTGACAGTGTAAAGCGCTTTGAGTGCCTAGAAAAGCGCTATAAATATAATGAATTATTATTATT
>NW_015652998.1:3275798-3277115 GCF_001515625.1 Sinocyclocheilus rhinocerous | reverse complement strand
ATTATTATTATTATTATTATTATTATTGTGATGTTTTTTATCAGCTGTTTGGACTCTCATTCTGACGGCACCCATTCACTGCAGAGCATCACAAGTGATGTGATGCTAAATTTCTCCAAATCTGTTCAGATGAAGAAACAAGTTCATCTACATCTGGGATGGCCTGAGAGAGAGTACATTTTCATGTGTGAGTGAACTATTACTTTAATACTTTTTGTGTAATTTAGTCACATCAGACTTGGTGTAAACAGACTCTAATGTGCAATTATTCAACATGCTATTGTTACATACTGCAACATATTGTGAAGAGAAAAGCTACATGTTTGTAAAAAAAAAACAAAAACAAACAACAACAACAAAAAAAAACTATAAACCATTGCTTCTGGACAAAATATGAGTCCATAATCCATAATAACGCTTCCTCCAGTGGGAAAAAAAAGTCCATGTCCTGTTTTCCTCTCACATCAAAATCTACTGACACATTTGTCTAGAACTATTTTGAACTGTTTTCGCATATAAATGGTGCTTGATCTGTGCATATTTCTCTCCCAAATCAGACTAGACAACTTTTTCACCAGAGAAAGCAATATTATGGATAGATGACACATGTTTTAGCTGGAAGCAACAATTTGAAGTTAAAAATGCTTAATAATTGATTTGTTTATTACAAACACGCAGCTTTTTTTCCACAAGACGTTAACTGATGGACTGGATTCGTGTGGATTGCTTGTGGATTATTGTACCCTGTACACCCTGTAGCCCAAGACTGGTTACCCACTGAAGCTAAGCAGGGTTGAGCCTGGTCAGTACCTGGATGGGAGACCTCCTGGGAAAACTAGGTTGCTCCTGGAAGAGGTGTTAGTGAGGCCAGCTGGGGGTGCTCACCCTGTGGTCTGCGTGGGTCCTAACGCCCCAGTGTAGTGACGGGGACGTCTATACTGACAAAAAGCACCGTCTTTCGGATGAGACGTTAAACCGAGGTCCTGACTCTCTGTGGTCATTAAAAATCCCAAGATGTATATCCAAATTATATTAAAAGCATTTGTCAAGTTGAATGAAATGACTTTATTTATTGCTCTCCAGTTAAAATTAAGTTGCCTCTTTATTGTAGTAGCCTACATATTATTGCCTTTAAGTGTACACATGCCAACCAAAATCATAAAAAAATGCCCCCCAAAATATCTGTGTAAATGGTTCAATAGATTAACTATGCAGAAAATTCATTATAGTTTCATAAAGTTTAAAGGGGTCATATGATGCTGCTAAAAAGAACATTATTTTGTGTATTTGGTGTAATGAAATGTGTTTATGCGGTTT
>NW_015652998.1:3249472-3275460 GCF_001515625.1 Sinocyclocheilus rhinocerous | reverse complement strand
TCTCATCTTCATCCTCCTCAGCTCTATCTGCAGTGAAGATCAAGAAGCAATTCAGGCTCAGAAGATCTGGAAGAAAGCCATTATGTTGGTGTGGCGAGCAGCAGCCAATCACAGGTGAGAGTCTTCATTACTCTGTACCAAACCCCGCCCCCTTTTATCTGAAAGCCTCAGTTCTGCGCAGCCAGAATGATTAAACTGAGTGATAATTGGTCATTTTAAACAGGTATGCAAATGTCTTCCTGCAACCAGTGACGGATGACATCGCCCCTGGTTACCACAGTATTGTGCACAGGTGAGAGCGAACTGTTGAAGGTAAATTCAAAGGGTTTTGCAATGAGGAATCCAATTGTCCTTGATGATTTGAGATAGAAAAAAATTGAACATACAATGAAAATAAATTCCAAAAAGTAATTACAAAGTCTTTGTGACACTTTTGGGTTCTTAGGCCAATGGATCTGTCCACCATCAAGAAGAACATTGAGAACGGGCTGATCCGCACCACAGCTGAGTTCCAGCGCGACATCATGCTGATGTTCCAGAATGCAGTGATGTACAACAGCTCGGACCATGATGTGTTCCACATGGCCGTGGAGATGCAGAGGGACGTTTTGGAGCAGATCCAGCAGTTTCTGGCCACACAGTTGATCATGCAGACCTCGGAATCGGGCATCAGTGCCAAGAGCCTGCGTGGGAGAGACGCCAACCGCAAACAGGACCCCAGTGACAAGGTGGGATGCTTTATATGCCATAGCACTTTTATACTTTTGCACATTTCATCAGAAGATTCTGGATAACTAATGTTAGTCCATTGAAACAGGATATGTATATGTAATGTCGCTGTTTTTGAAGTAAATAAACTCGCAGCTTCACTATTAGTAGAGAGACTGCACAGACGCAGGTAATTCACAAACACAATCTCTCCCTCTCTCTCACTAATTACCGTACTTTAAATAAAAGCTATAATTTATTCAAATAAATGTAATCTTACCACACTAATAATCTCTGTTTGATATAATTATATTTTTAATATTATGTATTTTATAATTATATTTTAACTTTGTTAATTTCTTGTGCCCTTGCTGGCACCATTTACTGGCACCAAACTTTTGAATGGTAGTTCATATGTATACATTTAATAAATTATATTAATGCAGGAAGTAATGGACATGAAATATGGATTTGAGTTAAAAATTTTCTATAATGTGAGAAGAAAGAGACTGCTGAGTGATATGAAAGACATCACATTAGATGTCTAAATTTGGTCAGTGCTGTTGAGTCGCACCTTCTGCAGATCATTGGACTGATATAATACAGTCAACTTTTACAAACATTTATGAAACCAGAATCTTTCTGTTCTTGTCTTTTTCAATGCAACATCCACCTTTAAACTGCTTTTGCATTTGAGTGTGCATTCGACCTTTGTCTTCTCACAGGACTGTGTTCCCATGGCCTCTCCTGCATTCCTTCTCTCTCTCTTTGTAAGTATCCTGTCTGCTTCTTTTACCCCTTATCATCGCTGTTTTTTACAGATATTTTGAAGAATGTTGATAACTAACAGTTGCTGGTAGCCATTGACTTCCACAGCAGGAAAAAAAAATACTATGAAAGTCAATGGCTACCAGCAACTGTTTGGTTATCAACATTCTTTAAAATATCTTCTTTTATGTTGAACAGAAGAAGAATTTTCAATTTGGGGTGAAGTTAGAGCCAGTGACTTTTTTGAGAAATCACCTGTTTGTTTACTGGAGACTACTGGCAATTTTTTATATACCATAACTGTCAGATTTGATGTTCTGTTTAACATATATTTAAAAGTGATCTGGAAAAGCTGCTGTAAAAATAGGGGGAAAAAAGTTACTTGCTTTAAAAGGATAGTTCACCCAAAAATGAAAATTTGATGTTTAAATGATATAAATACTGTTCGGTTTCTGGCACAAACCGATCGTTTTGTGTCTTAGGGCATCAATGTGTCGTCACGAGCCGCAGTGTTTAATTTGGATTTGTCTGTGCATGTTTTTTTTTACTCTCATAGATTTTGTTACCATTGCCATGCATTATACGACTGATAGACTGCAACGGCTGGAGTTAAAAATCATCATATGTGTTCGACTGAAGAAACAAAGTCACCTACATCTTGGATGCCCTGGGGGTAAGCAGATAAACATCAAATTTTCATTTTTGGGTGAACTATCCCTTTAAAGTGACTTTGACTCATTCTCTTTCTGCAGGACGGGGGCACCAGGGGGCGACGCTGCGCTATAGAAGCAGACTTGAAGATGAAGAAATGAGCAGCCAGTGGGTGGATTCCTTTGAAATGCTAATAAGTGACTGAGTGATGAAGACAGCATCAGACAATCTGTCTGAACCATATCGCTAATACGCTTAAACAGCAGAGTTCATGAGGGTTTCACTGGAGCGTGGTGTTTGGGATTGGACAACGATAGGACTGCCTGAAAACCTGTGCATATATGTCTGTGTGTATGTAATTTTGTGAGGTGTGTGTTGTGTAGTACTAAAGATTTGTTTTGTGTACGAATAGTGCCTTTATAGGTATTGGTGAATGACTGGTCGAAGGGACGAAAAATTAAAATTAAAATGCCTTCTTATGTAAGAGCAAGGTTACTGACATTTTATGCTGTTTTCACTCTCTGCCATAATGCTGTATTCTTGCCGCTGGGTCAAAACAACCCAATAGCTGGGTCAAAACAACCCAATAGCTGGGTTTGTCCCTTTTTAACCCAGCGCTGGGTTATATTTAACCCAGCATTTTTTAGAGTGTATGCTTTATGTGCTGTTGTTTGTAAGTGCTAACAATTATCTTGTTGTAAGGTTGAATCAGAGTTATTATTGTTAACTAACACTAAAACTAAAACCATAAATAATATTTTCGTTATCTGAAATAAAATAAAATGATTTCATTTCAACTAGTTTCCAAGACAACATTTATCATTTTTGTTTAGTTTAAGCTGAAGTACTAAAATATTTAAAACTAATAAACAAATACTATATAGACATACTAAAAAAAGAGACTGTCGTTCCAAACTAAATTACTTTTTTTTTTTTTTTACTTAGATTTTAAATAATGTTCACACATGTAACAGATGAGGACCAAGGACTTTCAAGCTCCAAAAAAAGAACAAAAATAAAAAAGCATCATAAAATAAGATAATATGACTTGTGTGCTATTTTCAAAGTCTTCTGAAGCCTTATGGTAGAATGGTGTGAGGAACAGTGTAATGACAATGTAATAGCTGTATCGACAGATCTTTTCTTCCAGATTGTGACACATCTGAGTAAAACAGATGATCAATAATAAAAACAAAATGTAGGGCAGGAACTTGGTTCAATCCATTGGTTGTTGATTGGATGGAGACAGATGGGAATGCAAGCTTGTAGTTGATTGTAATTAAAGGGCTGGATTTAAGCAGATGATATGATTGAAGGAGTCTGATCGAGCTCTAATTCACCAGAAGATTGGGCTGAGACATTTTTATTAAAATGGTGAGATCAAAAACAAACAAAAAAATTAAATAAGATTACATTTTTATGCTTACTCAAGTCATTATTTATTGAAAATCTTTGGTCACCATTGACCTTAACTGTATGGAAAAGATTTATTGAATTTTTGAATTAATTATTGCTTTTATGCAATAAAAAGAGCTGTAAAATTACAACTATAAATTATGATACTGACATGATCACCTCTTCCTGACAATCTGTTTTTGGTCAATAATTAATGAATTCTGCATATAAGCATACAACTTTTGAGAATCACAGACCACAGAGAAACCATGTTTGATTAATGTTTTATTTAAGCAGCACAAAAACGCACTCAATCCAAACAAAACTTCCAGCAATTTGTGGACTGCATGAAAACAAGATCAGAATACCAGCACTGGCACAAACACTCCACGTCACATCCAACTCTCCATTTCATCCCGAATGAGTGGACGCTTCCTGTAGCACTTCTGAACATCTTAGCCTTCATGCTCAAATTTGTGCTAAAGATATATTATATAGTATATTATATATAGAACTTAGTGTTCAGTGACATGAGGTAAAACATTAATTGTAGTTCAAAACAGATGCTCAGTAACTGTTATTTGCCTAGTTATAATTACGGATATTAAACTGTGCCAGTAACACCTTCAAACACTAACAAGGCAGGAAGAATGCATGGATGGATGGATGCATGCAATAACAAGAGAAGTTAAGACAAATAAAGTGCCAAAATATAAATCAAACACTGCAGATTAATAAATCTGAGGTAATGGCATTTAGCATTTCTGTCAGTGCACTGAACATTTTTACCTTCTTCACAAAAAAAGACATTGCTTAAAAACAGTTGCCCAATACCTTTAAATGTCCAAAACATACAGCACGGTAACAAAGGACCAAAAAACTAATTTAATGTACACAAGGGGCTTTTTTAGTCGCTACGTCCAGAGAGCTTTGACAAGCTGTAGTGGTCTATATCCCTGTTTTTGAGAACCGTTTGTTTCCAAAAACAAAAAATTAGCTTTCTATTAAAAGTTGTTGTCAAATGTAATTCACAGCACAAATTCAGAAAAAATAAATTAAATGTTATTAAATAAGTTAAATTCCTATTAACAATAAAGCTTAAATGCAACTAATAAACGACAAGCACTAGCTTTAATCCTGTTGGCCAGCCTGGAGTCGGTGCTCCTTAATGTAAGGAAAAATATATACCAGGCGCTCGCACAAATTAACCTCTCACACACACGCAGTTGTGCATCGCAGCTGAATCAGATGAGACAAAAGCCGTCAGACTTCACCCCATTCATGGATGAAAGGCACAAATGCTCAAGCGAAAATCAGCTTGGGTTCCTGCGATTTCACATCTCTCCCTTCCTTTCTCCTTCCCAAAAAGGTGACCCACCCAAGTAAATTGAAATATATAACCAATACTAAAAGCTTTTTGATTAGGCAGACCATGCTGTCTGGGAGGGCGACGCAGCCTCAGTCTCCTCTCTGTCGTCCCATGAAGCGGTGCAGCTTGTCACAGTGATCCAACTTCATGGTCTCGGCCTTCTGCTTCAGCCGCTCGTCTCGGTACAGTTGGCCCAGATTAGCTAGATCAGATTCTGAAACAAAACAACATAGCTTTAGTAATACAGGGGTTTATATTACAGAGTCATAACCTAATGGATGAGAAGACATCTTACTCTGTTGCTTCTCTTTCCAGCAGCTGCTCTGTAGATGGTCAATATAGTCGCTCTCAATAGTCTTCTCTAGCTCTTCCAGGGCAGCACCGCGGTATTCGTTCTCAAAACTCTTATCCACATAGTATGGCACACCCATGTGCTGGGTTTCTCTGGACACCACCAACCCCATGGACCTGTGAGACAGAGAGCATATGTCAGTGCCCGGTTGCATAAAGCACCTTAAGTATGAGACTTAAAGGGGTCATATGATGCTTTTTTAAAGATCATTATTTTGTGTATTTGGTGTAACAGAATATGTTGACATGCTTTAATGTTCCAAAAACACATTATTTTTCAAATACTGTACATTATTGTAGGTCCTCTATGCCCCGCCTCTCTCAAATGCTTTGTTTTCTACAAAGTCCCTCCTTCCGACAAGCGCAGTCTGCTCTGATTGGCCAACTGACCCAGTGCATTGTGATTGGCCGAACACCGCAAGCACTCGTCGGAAATGTAACGCCCCTTACCATAATCGCGAGCTTCATCTTTCAAAATAAATGTAAAGACAGAGCCCGAAAGGAGAACAGAGTCTCGTGACAGACACAGTAATGAATATGTGTTTCCAGTACACAAGCCACGGTTAAGCCAGCTGACTCCACTGTGATGTGACGCTGTCTCTCTCTCTCTCACACACACACACACACACACACACACACACACACATGATGCGCAAAACTCCGCATTTCAACAGTCAATAGCAAATACTTAAACTAATAACAAAACAGCAGCTGATTCAGAAGCGCCAGATTGTCATAGCAAAGTCAGAATTACCTCCTCTCCAAGGTCCATGAAACGGTCGTCCATAAAATGCATTGCTGTTCTGTTGTAAGTAATCTTAAAGATTCCTAAATGCATCTACTTTCGGAAGGCCAAATAAAGTGCTTTTGCTTTCACCTAGAAACACAAAGCGTCTCCCTGACATGACTGCATCAACACTAACTGCGGTTACTGAAACCACGCCTTCTTTCTTTGCGTGCACATTTGGGCAGCATTATGCAAATATTTCCACATAGTGAGGTAGATATGTGGGGGCGTGTTAGAACGAGCCGTTTTAGGGGGGCGTGGCAGAGTCTTAACTTTGATAAAGAATATCTCTTTGGTTTTGAGACTTTAGTCTTTGCAACTTCAGGGATCTTATCTATGCACAATCAGCTTGTAACACTCCAAAGAGAAAGGAAAACTTGAAATCGCATCATATAACCCCTTTAAATAGCACAACCGCAACTCTTTAAATTACAGCGTTCGTCAAACATGCACTTCGGAATATGTTTGTTATTTTCCCTTTATGGTTAAGCTAACCAACAGTTTAAATAGGATGACAGTAGTGACGCAGTAGCGTCTTCATTCTCTCACACTGTTCTTTACCATTTTGTTATTATGTTTATCCGCTTTTACGGTGAACTACACGACGATGGATCGGTTTGTGCCAGAAACCGAACAGTATTTATATAATTTTTTACCTCTAATACACCATGTCCAACTGTCTTTGGGCGCGCGCACGGCATCCGGTGCGTGAGGTGGTTACGTGCTTGGGGTTGAACGACTTTCTGATTTTTTGAAGTGGACTTTTATGTGATGAAAGTCTAGTCGAAGTCAACTAGTCGCTGATGATGTCATTAATGAACAAATAAGTCTGGAGCTGTCATATGCCACCACTATGGCATATGACACAGCGCTGCCCACATAACAGCTTTTTTATCAGTTATTTTGTCTTTGGGTCGTTATATTTCTCACAGATTTCTGCTCATTCTAAATCAGATACAGATAAAGTAGCACAGTAAAGATTACATTAATATGAATGCATTAGTGAGAGCGACTGCATGTGTGAATTAATTCTACCTGGCAGCGTCTCTTAGCTGTATCGACAGATCTTTTCTTCCAGATTGTGACACATCTGAGTAAAACAGATGATCAATAATAAAAACAAAATGTAGGGCAGGAACTTGGTTCAATCCATTGGTTGTTGATTGGATGGAGATGGATGGGAATGCAAGCTTGTAGTTGATTGTAATTAAAGGGCTGGATTTAAGCAGATGATATGATTGAAGGAGTCTGATCGAGCTCTAATTCACCAGAAGATTGGGCTGAGACATTTATTAAAATGATGAGATCAAAAAAACAAACAAAAAAATTAAATAAGATTACATTTTTATGCTTACTCAAGTCATTATTTATTGAAAATCTTTGGTCACCATTGACCTTAACTGTATGGAAAAGATTTATTGAATTTTTGAATTAATTATTGCTTTTATGCAATAAAAAGAGCTGTAAAATTACAACTATAAATTATGATACTGACATGATCACCTCTTCCTGACAATCTGTTTTTGGTCAATAATTAATGAATTCTGCATATAAGCATACAACTTTTGAGAATCACAGACCACAGAGAAACCATGTTTGATTAATGTTTTATTTAAGCAGCACAAAAACGCACTCAATCCAAACAAAACTTCCAGCAATTTGTGGACTGCATGAAAACAAGATCAGAATACCAGCACTGGCACAAACACTCCACGTCACATCCAACTCTCCATTTCATCCCGAATGAGTGGACGCTTCCTGTAGCACTTCTGAACATCTTAGCCTTCATGCTCAAATTTGTGCTAAAGATATATTATATAGTATATTATATATAGAACTTAGTGTTCAGTGACATGAGGTAAAACATTAATTGTAGTTCAAAACAGATGCTCAGTAACTGTTATTTGCCTAGTTATAATTACGGATATTAAACTGTGCCAGTAACACCTTCAAACACTAACAAGGCAGGAAGAATGCATGGATGGATGGATGCATGCAATAACAAGAGAAGTTAAGACAAATAAAGTGCCAAAATATAAATCAAACACTGCAGATTAATAAATCTGAGGTAATGGCATTTAGCATTTCTGTCAGTGCACTGAACATTTTTACCTTCTTCACAAAAAAAGACATTGCTTAAAAACAGTTGCCCAATACCTTTAAATGTCCAAAACATACAGCACGGTAACAAAGGACCAAAAAACTAATTTAATGTACACAAGGGGCTTTTTTAGTCGCTACGTCCAGAGAGCTTTGACAAGCTGTAGTGGTCTATATCCCTGTTTTTGAGAACCGTTTGTTTCCAAAAACAAAAAATTAGCTTTCTATTAAAAGTTGTTGTCAAATGTAATTCACAGCACAAATTCAGAAAAAATAAATTAAATGTTATTAAATAAGTTAAATTCCTATTAACAATAAAGCTTAAATGCAACTAATAAACGACAAGCACTAGCTTTAATCCTGTTGGCCAGCCTGGAGTCGGTGCTCCTTAATGTAAGGAAAAATATATACCAGGCGCTCGCACAAATTAACCTCTCACACACACGCAGTTGTGCATCGCAGCTGAATCAGATGAGACAAAAGCCGTCAGACTTCACCCCATTCATGGATGAAAGGCACAAATGCTCAAGCGAAAATCAGCTTGGGTTCCTGCGATTTCACATCTCTCCCTTCCTTTCTCCTTCCCAAAAAGGTGACCCACCCAAGTAAATTGAAATATATAACCAATACTAAAAGCTTTTTGATTAGGCAGACCATGCTGTCTGGGAGGGCGACGCAGCCTCAGTCTCCTCTCTGTCGTCCCATGAAGCGGTGCAGCTTGTCACAGTGATCCAACTTCATGGTCTCGGCCTTCTGCTTCAGCCGCTCGTCTCGGTACAGTTGGCCCAGATTAGCTAGATCAGATTCTGAAACAAAACAACATAGCTTTAGTAATACAGGGGTTTATATTACAGAGTCATAACCTAATGGATGAGAAGACATCTTACTCTGTTGCTTCTCTTTCCAGCAGCTGCTCTGTAGATGGTCAATATAGTCGCTCTCAATAGTCTTCTCTAGCTCTTCCAGGGCAGCACCGCGGTATTCGTTCTCAAAACTCTTATCCACATAGTATGGCACACCCATGTGCTGGGTTTCTCTGGACACCACCAACCCCATGGACCTGTGAGACAGAGAGCATATGTCAGTGCCCGGTTGCATAAAGCACCTTAAGTATGAGACTTAAAGGGGTCATATGATGCTTTTTTAAAGATCATTATTTTGTGTATTTGGTGTAACAGAATATGTAAGACAGCTGCCTCCACTGTGATGTGACCCTGTCTCTCTTTCTCTCTCACACACGCACGCGCACACACACACACACAAACGTTGCGCAAAACTCCGCATTTGAACAGATAGCAAATACTTAAACTAATAACAAAACAGTAGCTGATTCAGAAGCGCCAGATTGTCATAGTAAAGTAAGAATTACCTCCTCTCCTAGGTCAGGTTTTGCCATTAAAAACATCGACTGTTGCCATGGTCACGTTATTTGTTAATGCAGATAGCGGTGTATGTTTTCACAGAAAACAATACAACATGGATAAGGAAAACAAAAAAGAAAACCAAATATGAAAGAGAAGGACCAGACGAGACGGAAACTCAAACTGGTAATTCACTCAAATGTGAACATTAAAGCGCTAAACACTCATGCAGCGCGTTTCATTCATACTCGAAGCCAGAGGGCGCTCTTGCGTTGAAAGTCCAAACCGGATTCATAGAAGTAGCCTATCTAATAAGCTGAACTAGAACCGTAAACACAATAAACTCACGATTGCAACAATATATGGTTTATGTGTGTTTTTCAAGTCATCTCCAGGTAATATGTAGGAAAATACAGGAATAAAATATTATGGAATATAAATTTGCTCTCGAGTGTGACACACTCACGTTTGAGCTAATTAACGTTATGTGCCACTCACGTTTGAGCTAATTATGTGCTGTATGTAATTTGATCAATGTTTATATGTGAATAAATGCGTAAATTAAAATCTGTTTAACATAAAGCAGCCGATCATGACTTGTAGAAGACTAAGGGATACTTAAAGGGGTCATATGAATAGAGCCCTGCATGGGCCCGGCCCTTGTCCAACAGCTTTATGAGAATTCTCGGGCCGAGTCCGAGTGGATCCCGTTTCTTTTTTCTCTCTCTCTCTTCCCCATTACACAGCTATTAAAATAGTTGTTTCAACAAAACCTTGTGGTTTTGTAAAATAAGGAAAACAAACAGGCGCTTTCTGTCTTCTTGGTCTTGAGCAGGAGTGCTTCACTGACATGATAAATATATCTATAGAATGCTTTAAATTATTATTTTAAAACGCAATAATTCAAATCGAAAACAAAAACTCTTTCATTATGTAATCCGTAAAGATGCATTTCTCTCTAAAGGCACGTCCAATGAGGATGGCTAGTCAGGTTCGTCAAATTAATTTTTGCAACATTGACGCAGAAAACAGTTTATTATCAAATATCCCCTCACAATTTTTTTTACTTTTTTTTTGTTTGTTTTTTTATTTTATTATTATTATTTATTTTTGGTTTTGTTTTGTTTTTTGGGCTGATGTGCCAAAATTGTGTTTGCATTCAGTAGCCTATATGGCAGCATTTTTGTGCCACGTTTAAAAATAACTAAATAAATAAGAAACGTCATAATATTTTAAGAATAAAGTTGTATCATAAAATTGACAGAAGGCTGAGACTTAGTAACAAAGCACAAAGCTGCGATTATTGGGTGGCATGCGTGCTTCAAATAATGAATGGACTTGAAAACTTTAAACAACATTTCCAAGCATTAGCCTATAGCCTAATGACTTTTTTTTGACTGAAAAAAGGTCCAATTTTTTGCATATGGGCCCAGGGCTGACTTGCTACACCACTGAATAAGACTGATTTACCCGCGTTGTAACACAAATAAATGCAAGGTTTTTGGATTTCCCCCTTACTTTAAATGCATGCTTATGGCTCATTATTATTAATAATAATAAAAAAACATTAAACTTTGAACTTTTATTAACAAAATAAATAAGGATATAAGTAACATTTAAGGGATATTTTATGCAATGCCCTTAAGTGTAAGGGAAACTTAAGGGCAATCTTAAGGGAAAATTACACTTAAGGTGCTTTATGCAACCGGGCACAGGTCTTTTCTTAAAGCAGATGTTTTGAACCATGTGTCATGATTGACTTACGGTTTGTAGAAGAGGCTGTAGGGAGGGTTGGTGGCCATCAGCTGAGTGAATACAGATATCAGAATGAGCACTAGCACCGGCAGCAGCTGCAGCAGAGCTGTGAAGTTGTTCTACATGAAGAGAAACAGGAACAAGTATTGAGAGGGACCCTGTGTACAGTATGGAGGTCAGAAACAGAATGAAGGTGAGGTCAAATTAGTGAAATTTCCACGATCAAAAAAGTAGTGTAGCGATGTATGCAGCATCGCTCATACAGAAGTCGCTTTTAAATCAAACAGCTTTCTGTTGGTCAATCTGTTACCAACTTGAACCCAGTGCAAAATCATCTGCATGGCAAAATCTTTTGCCCTCACTCGAAATTACTGACTGTGCAGATTCTAGTTTCACTCGTGAAAATTAGCTGAACAGCTCTGTTTTTCGAGTCAATGACATGACTGTCATAATAAAAATACATTAAAAATGCTATTCATACATACGTCAACTTGAATATACCTACGATGAACGTGTTCTACGATGAACAAGTTTTTACATTTCTGAACTAAAATTTATTTCTGTTCTTATAGCAAAGAATAATGCCTCACTAAAAGGATAAAATAGGATTTAAACTTTAAATATTTGTATTATTTCTTACAATTTGTTTTCTTAAACTGCCTTACTGCTTATTAATATTTGAAAAACTTCTGTCTGTTAAATGAGCCAACTAGAAATTATATCATGCAGATGACCTCATAACACCACATAACATTCAATGTCCCAACTACAAAATATATTTAAAAAGCATTTTGGAAAATAATGATTAAGATGTGTACACTTACATTTATTCAAGATGTAAGAACAATATATGTTATTATTGGGGCTGGGCAAGTTAACACAATAATTAATTAACGCAGACAATTATTTTATCACGCATTAACGCAGTTATTCTTGTGTTTATTGCCATGTCCTACTTTGTTGTGCTGTAGACTACAAAGTTATTGCAATTTAAAAGTCCAGTTATGAACGACAGGGATAAAAGATTTGTAGCTGTGTATAGTCGTCTAAAAACCATCCTCAATTATCTTCTATATATATTTCACATACCATTTCTGACCTCCTGGCAAGGATATAGTGATGTGAAATACGATCGGGAGTCTGCGCAGGGTGTTTATTTTGAAATTGAAATAGATTTTTGGACTTTTATTTTGTATCTACTGTGCGGCTTGGACGCGGCGTCCGTCAAAAACAGGTGAACGTTCTTAGGATCGCAACGAATGACGGCACGCATGAGCCTCCTTCAAGACGCACCATCACAAGAAGAATACACGGGTTGTATGAAAAAGAGATTTTAATTTGATTTGATTACATTAATGTTTAAGTTGAGATTTACAAGAAATAATTTAACTGCTACTATGTAAAGGGAATAGTGCTGTAAAATGCACCTTATTTGTTTAAAGTGTTTGCAAACCAAATGTTATTGCACTTTTGTTCATACAGCAGTACTTTTCAAATAAAAGTGTGCAATACACTACTTTTGAATTCTTTACTGAATTTTGTGCATAACAATGCAATTAATCGCAGAAAAATCATGCAATTAATCGCGATTACGGTTTTTTAAACTTTTGCCCAGCATTAGTTATTTTGTATTTTAAATTACATTTTTTTAATGTCAAGGCATTAAATTTAGTTTTTCAAAACCATATGAAATTTATTATGACACTTATTTGTGACTGACCCTTGTTTGAGGATTGGTCCTGTTTTAACCCATAACTTGTGTACTCACCTATATGATCAAGTAATCATAAGATTACTCACCGGACTGTGGCTCTCCTCCACCTCTTCCTCCCGTCTCTCATACGTACGGCGTCTGCGGGGCTGGTAATAATGAGTGTAAGAAGCTCCTTGGTTGGTATATATATGGATGTTGCCTGCATGAGGATAAGACTTGTTTGTTCTTTAAACATGTGACAGAAAAATTTAGCTTGCATTGTATTAATTATTAGAACATATAAATGCTCCAAATGAAATTACACATTGCAGTTAATGAAAACGATTTCCTTAGCTGTAATGCTTTTCTTAGAAGTTCAGACCTGTAGGAAACCTGCCCCCGAAGAATATGTTAAAGAGCTCCTCTGGAGAGATGTCAGCCTCAAAGTCTCTGCTGAAGGTGCGGTGGTGTCCATACGCATGACTAGGCTGGGCTGAAGCATGACTGGATGTCTCTGCAGGGCCCTGGTCCCCACACTGATCATATTGCTGCCTTTTCTCTGGGTTACTGAGCACTGCATATGCATTGCCTATAGCTGAATAGAGAACAGGAGCAGAGAAACACAAATATTACAGCTTTACATTAATAATATATATCTAAATATAACAGAGTGAGGTCAGTAAGAGGTCTTTTATGCTCACCAAGGCTATATTTATTTGATAAAAAAATACAGTAATATTGTGAACTATGATTACAATTTAAATGTTTTCTAATTTAATATGTTTTAAAATGGAATTTATTCCTGTGATTGCAAATCTGAATTTTCAGTGTCACATGATCCTTCGGAAATCATCTAATATGCTAATTTGGTGCTCAACAAACATTTTTTATTATCAATGCTGAAAACAGTTGTGCTGCTTAATATTTTTGTGGAAACCATGACATTTTTAATCATTTTTTATAATAAAATAGAAACATCAAAACAACAGCATTTATTTTAAATAGATTTCTTTTGTATCAATCAAAAGTATTTAGTGATCACTTTAATACATATTTACTGAATAAAGTATTAATTTCCTTTAAAAGCAAATAGAACTGACCCAAAACTTTTTAGCGTCAGCAGTAGGGTACCATTTTAGAACCGGTTCCAAATTTCCAATAATCGGGTATTCGATAAGACATGTGCATTTCGATTCCGCTTAACGATTCCCGCGTTCGCATTTTAATGTGATTTAAAACTGGATTTAAATTTCTGTACCTGACATATTTGTTCAGTTTTATTTATTTATGCTATTGCTAATTAATTTGTTTACTTGTCTATAACAATTTATTGTTTAAAATTTATATTAGTCTAGTTGTTTTTTTCTGTGGTACTTTTTTGATAAAACCATAGACATAAAAGAGAATAAATATGTTTGACATCTAAATATTTGACTTAAAATTTGTTTAATGGATTTTTTTTATCTTATTGGAATCGGAATTAGGAATCGATAAGAATCGGAATCGATAAGCAGAATCGGAACCGGAATCGGAATCGATAAAATTCAAACGATACCCAACCCTAATCAGCAGTGGTCATAACATATATGAGATGCCTTTAAAAGCTTCGGTCGCTCCAGGGGCACAGTTCTTATCCGGGTGGAAGCGTAGCGCCAGCTTCCTATAGGCTTTCTTCAGGTCGTCATCACTGGCATCCTTTGGCACCCCCAGAATCTCATAGAAGTCTCTGCATCTCTTCATCCTGCACAGGTTTAAGCAGGAGATAAACAAACAATGACTGACTTCTCATTTTTGGGTGACTACTCCTGTCAGTACCTGAGCACTCCTTGCCGCTGCTCCTCTGTGTAGCTCTTCTTGTCGTCGCTGGACCCCTCTGCTCTCTCTCGTGTACTGGGCCGCTGATGTTGAGCCGGGCCATCGCCTTCAGAGTTTCCCCAGCCGGGTGGAGGTGTGTAGGTATGCTCCTCTTCAGGGGGAGTGCCGCCATTCTTCACAATGGCATCAATCAGTACTAATGAGAGAAATCAGAGAGAAATTTTAAATTGATTGTAGTGACTTTTTTTTTTTTTTTACTTACTAGCATTAACAGTAAATTATACATAATTACATGCAATTAACCCTAAACCAAACCTAACCCCTATGTACATGTTGTTATTACTCAATACTTCAAAGCGTAAAAAAATTAAAATAAATAAAAGCTAACATCATGCATTAGTATCAGGACTTAACAGTAAGTTGTTTTTTTTCTGCTGGTCCCCCATTTCTATTAACAGGATTTCTGCAAGTTTTATGAAGGTGGATTTAAGACTTTTTAAAAGAGCTGTTTACGACCAATTAAAGAAAATTTAAGGACCAAATTGAAGGGAACACAATACATCAACATGTTCTAAGTTTCTAAGGAGACCACAATGACTTACATTAGCAACACTTCAGAGTTTGAAAATACAGCTTCTAACCAATCTCCATTGCTTTTGAATTTATTTTACACACACAGCTAGAATATGGAAACAACTTTCATTGTACCTTCTGAACACAGCACAAAAGTGATGTTCTTCATCAGTATTTGTTCCAGTGCAAATGTAAAAAAATTCTTAAATTAAAATATATGCAAAAATGAATTGCATTTGTCATTAAAAAAAGAACAAATATCTGCTAATATCTGCAAAATGAACTTTTTAAAAAAGGTTAATCCAGGTTTCATACCCCCGATATTTGTTCCTGTTCCATAAATTTTAATTTTGTTCAATTTCTCAAAACGAGACTCACAAGTAAAAGTATCTTGATTTAAGAATGTTTAGATACTTGTATTGTAAAACAAGACAAAGATATAGACATAGTGAATTTTTTGCAGCCTATGCAACATGTCATGCCATAACTTGAATTTAAGACATTCTGCTCTAGTCTAAAATCTTTTTAAGGCGTTAATTTGTGGAAAGGCAAATTAAGAGTTTTTAAGACCCTCAGAAATGTTAAAAAAAAATGTTTTGGTCCCACTGATTTCTACTGTATTTTTGTCCAGACAATGGAAGTCAGTGGTTACTAACATTCTTCAAAATATCTTCTTTTGTGATCCGCAGAAGAAAGAAATGCATACAGGTTTGGACCGGAACCACGTGAGGGTAAACGATGACAAGTTTTTCATTTTGGATGAACTGTTCCTTTAAAAAAAAAACTGCGAAAAGCTGAATTATGCAGCTTATCATACAAGTTATTTTTTTCTTTCTCAAGACTGAATTACAACGGGGATGTGTTTCATAAGATCAGTCTCCACAGCTTTCAAAACGTCGTACGTCAGATCTTTTCAACCGCTGGGAGACCGAAATCCACCGCTGACCTGAGGACAGCTTATATAACGCACAACATCCAGACGCTGCACTTTCTATTTCAGCGCACTGACCAAACACACCTGATTTGTCAATCAAACCACAACAGCATGATACAAACCTCTGGCCCGGGTGCTCGGGTAGATCTTCTGCGCCTCGTACAGTAGCTGCAAGGCTTTCTCTTTGCGTCCTGACCGCAAACACAGCTTGGCTTTTTCTATCAGCCTGTCAGACTCCTCTCTGTCCATCTTAAACTGTGCCATTTCAAGCAATGACACCGCAAACCTGCATGAAATGACTACAATGGACGAACAGAAGCAAAATAATCAAAACAAAGCGTGTTTGACTGTAAAAACGACTCGCGATGTTGTTGACATGAAGCTAAATCTAGTGCGTTATGCTAATGCAACCACAACAATTTAACTTCCGATGTTAGACATCTTCCGCTCTCTTAACGGACACCGCGACTTAGTCGGATATGAATTTATTATCAAAACAATTCATGTTTGATCCTCTATATTAGATTTGGCTTCGTCATTGTAAAATGTGCGAGAAAGACAGAAATGCAATACTGCTTGCCATCCATCGCTAAACGGAAGCGGAAGCGCCCGAAGCGGTGGACTACAATCCAAACAGCCTATTAGAAGGCGACATTCCTTGCCGTAAATGGCATGATGGCAATACCATAAAAATCCTAGCTGGCACTCGGCGTTAATAAGTGATGCTGCAGTGGGTGATTGTTGATTAACCCGTTATTTGTTGGATAAACATAAGCTTTTACTGGCTCTCATGCACTGACCACAATGACCTTGTACGTTTAGATTAGAATTATTTCAAACGAACTCATAAAAAAAATCCACGTTTTAATATAAAAAAGAACCGTCGCTAGGGTTTAATATGTACTTTACAGCACATGCAAAAAAAAAAAATAGGCCTACTGAATGTCGGCTGTTAAGGGATGCACATCATTTTCAAGATGAAAGCACTGCCTGTCGCCCTCTTGTGGCTGTGACAAGGAATATGAAAATTCAAAACTAGTATTATACTTATGAACATTGTTAGAAATGTGAATCTCACAAACTATAAGGATTGGAGACGAAGATTTGTCCTCCAACATCATATCTTGAGCACATTCCGACAAGAGCCAACTATGCCATGAAGGTAGCTCAACAGCATTTTTCATTAATATCAGGTCAGATCAAGTGGAACATGTGTTTTAATATTCAAATTAAATTACACAATTATATAACAATTGTTTGATACTGTTGCATGGTGCCTTTTAAGTTTTCACTATTTCAAGAATTGTTGAACTGGTCCAGAAAGCTAAAGGATCAAATCTGCAAACAAATGATGCTAGAGATTTTCTCAGAACTATCTTGCAATACATTTTTATCAACCAGTGAATATGTAAAGTCAAGATCACAAGATCAAATTTGTTCAAATTAAATTTCTGGTCAATGCAGCTGGGGTTACACTTTATTATATTACAGTGTAATAATAATGATAATAATAATAGTAATAATAATAAGATGATGATGAACAACAACAAGACGAAAAAGAAGAGGAAGATAAAGAGGTTTCGGTGGTTTGCCTTTTTCTTCTGATGTTTGTCTCGTCCCAAATCCACCAGAGCTCAGGATGAGCAGGTGGAGCAGGATGAGATGGAGCAGGACACTGACGAGGCCCCAGCAGGAGGTGTACTGATGGTAAATGACAAGCTCTCTCAGTCTCTCTGAACATCAAAATATCTCCTAATCATTAACACACAATGTAAAAATCACAGTCACATATTATAAAAATGCAGATCAATTACTTTATTCCACAACATGTGATAAAAGTTTTAATATAGAAAGCAATATTTTGAAGAAATTTAAGATTTCAAGTAGTCAAATGTTCCCCTAAATGAAAAATGAATATGAGAATGCAATATTTTATTGTTTTTATTTGATTAAAACAATCATTTGGTTGATATTCTTCTCTTTAGATCAGACTTCTCTACAGGACATCATCTGTACTGTAGAGTTCAATGATCATCAGGAGCCTCCTGCCAGTAGTTCTGAAGTCTCTCCCGCCGCCGAGGACCAGCAAATGCTGGACATCCAGCCTCAAGATCAGGACAGTCCAGTCAGTCCATCAGCAGATGAGAGTGCATCACATCTGCTGAGACAGCTGGGCTGTGATGAGATCGTGAGGATTGAAGGTGAGTTTACTGTCATAATCCAAAATATAACACACACATGCTATTCTTACAATATATTATTTTAGATGGATGTGTATAAAAGAAAGTGTATGTTTTAAATAATGCAGCTGCAACGTTTTTGGAGTTCACTTAAATAATCCTGCATTGTGATAAATTTATTTTTCAAAAGTACAGATATTCTATACTATATTTCTCAAATCTCAATTAATATGAAAGTACAAGTATAGTAATTAAAAAAGAATTAGAAACAATGTTAAAATAGTTTTAGAATAAGCATGGCATGCCAAACTGCAGGACACTGCTTTATAATATAAGAAAAGATAACTATAATTATGTTTTACTAGACCACATTTGCTGGAAATATGTTATTGCCAAGGATCATATGGCTCCGTATATGAAGGGACCCGCTGTGAGGACGGCCTCAGGCGGCTGTGAAATTCACAGCGAAGACAGAGAACGAGCCATACATCAGCCTTGTAAGTGAACTGTGCTCTCTGTGTCATCGCCTGTTAGTCATTGATTGCAGATCATAACATTTTAGTTTAATGTGATCACAGAATCAAATAATTAATATTTCAAACAGGCTGCGCAAAATCCTTATTTGAGAAATCACTTCCATCTAACCGTCATAAAAATGGTCTTTCTTCTAGACTGACCATCCCAGATCAGTGCCTCTAGAGGTGGCCCTGACAGTCTTGGCCAATCAAGACCCCAGCTGTCGCCACATAGTTACTGGACTGGTGGGACCATCCCGACCAATACATTATGGTCTTAGAGCAGCCCTCACCCTGTATGGACATGCATGATTTTTGGCTGCATTATGATGGCCTCTTCAGTGAGGGGATGGCCCGTCATTTCATGCAGCAGGTTATCGACGCTGCTGCTGTGTGCTGTTCCCGGGGGGTCCTCCATCGCGACATCAAGATGCCGAACCTCCTGGTCAACACAGAGACCCTGGAGGTCAAGCTGATTGATTTCGGCTGTGGGGACCCCCTGAAAAGCACATCATACAAAACCTACAGTGGTACGTATTATTTTTCAAACATGTACTTTGGGACTTAAACTCTAGTGACCAGTGACTCCATATCTTAATCAGACGAGATATGAACTAATAATGAACTAACAACATTCTCAGAAGAATAAAAGCCAGTCATAATTTTTTTTTATTGACTATTATTAAATGCAGTCAGAGTAAAGTGAGAAAACATGCAGTGGCAAAGCAAACTTAACATTTAACAAACTCTTTCCTCCAGGGACAGCGAGGTACTGCCCTCTTGAATATTTTGAGAAGGGCGAGTACCATGGGAAACAGGCAACGGTGTGATCACTGGGAGTGCTCCTGTTCCGCATGATCACCAGCCTTTTCCCCAAAAGCAGCGATATCAGTTTGATGGACACTGATATCTGGTTCCAGCCAGGCTTTCCTGATGGTGAGATCTTTATTTCAACTATTTTTAATGAGACAAAACAGCTTTATAAAAGATGTCCTTATGGATAATACAGGAATCTTTCTCAGTTTTACAGCTTAGAAAGCGAGTGTAACGTTGAAGGTAATAATCAGACATCTCTCCATCTTTCTGCACAGAATGCTGCTGTTTTACCCGAGGTTGTCTGAAGAGCGACCCAGAGCAGAGGCTTCATCTGGAGGAGATGCTCTTCCATGACTGGTTTAAGGTACCTAGTCAAAGACAAGCTAAAATGATTTTGAAGACATATTAATATTTTTTTTGGCTTTTTGGTGGTTTAGTTTGATAATCTGAATATGAACATTAGCTTCCATATTTTACCTTTCAATACCTGCAGCAATTCATATAGTCAATCCTCATACACTGCATAAATAACAAGTTGTATGTTTATACCTTATGAAATATTTTTTGTCTAATTTGTAATTGTGTTTCAGGTCCCCCTGTAAGTCATGGAGGACAGGGTCAGCCTTGCGTCTGGCAGACTGACACGAGTGACCCCTCCATCCCTCCAGCCTTAGTGTCTTGCGGGGCTGGCAGGCCTTGGTTGCGTCTGGCGCCTTGGCTTGAGGCAGTAGTTTTAGCGTCTTGCGATACTCGCCTACGGATGTGTATTGTAAATAGTTTGTTTAGTTTTTAGTTAAAGGGGTCATATGATGCGATTTCAAATTTTCCTTTCTCTTTGGAGTGTAACAAGCTCTTGGTGCATAAAGAAGATCTGTAAAGTTGCAAAGACTAAAGTCTCAAATCCAAAGAGATATTCTTTATAAAAGTTAAGAGTCAGCCACACCTACCTAAAACGGCTCGTTCTAACACGCCCCAGGTATTCGGCCAATCACAACGCATTGGATAGCTGGCCAATCACAGCTCACCTCGCTTTTTCAGACCGATGAGCTTTGTAAAAATTGACGCGTTTCAGAAAGGCGGGGCATAGAGGAGAAACAATAATGTACAGTATGTGGAAAATAATGTGTTTTTTGAACCTTGAACCGCATAAACACATTTCATTACACCAAATACACAAAATAATGTTCTTTTTAGCAACATCATATGACCCCTTTAAGTTAAGTACTGCACCATCCAATCATATTTCTAAAAATGGAGTCACCTAGAGCTTCCCATAGCTTCCTGTCAAGCCTGTCCCACAAGTTCCTGGCATTGCCGCTCTAGAGGTTCCACTCACATGGCAACAGAGCTCACTTTCTCAGTCACCTTGGGCCCAGAGATCCTGTCAGGGGCACTGCAGAAATCCTTGTGAAGGCCACTGTCACTGCTGCTCCAAAACCTGCTGAGGTCCCACAGAGGTCCCTGACGTAAAAGCTCCAGAACACCATTTTTATAGCATTGCTAGTCCAAAAGGTCCTTCACACTGCTGCTCCAAAGGTTCCTGCAACTGGGTGCCAAAGTCAGGGATGCTTCAGAAATCACTGTAAAGGCCTCCATGAGGGTTCTTGACGCAGAACCTGCTGAGGTCAGAGAGCACCCAATCAAAGGCACAACAGAGGTTACTTGACTCGGTACCTTTTCAGAGCTACCCTGGTCCCAGAGCTTCTTGTCCTGGCCTGAACGTTTCTGCTGCTGCAACCCCAAAACCTGCAATGGTTTCAGAGCTCTGTGTCATAACAGCTACAGTTGCAAAGCTTCCCATCATGTGTGCCACGAAGGTTCCTCTCATGATGGTGTTAAGATTCATGTCACGGCTGCCAAAGAAATTCCAGCCAAGGCTGCCTCAATCTTTCTTTTCATAGCCTCAGTTAGAGCTTATGTCTAAAGCTGCTCCAGTCCCACAGCTCCTTTCTAAGCCTTCCTGGTCCCAGAGGTTCCTGCTAAAGCTGCTCTGGCCCTAGAGGTTTCTGTCTCGACTGCATCAGAGGATCCTTTCACGGCCCCAGTGTTTCCTGTCACTGGTGTGATTCCTCCATTAATATATTACACCTGTGCACCACATTAAAACACAATGTTTGTGAAAATAAACACAAAATGTGCTGTTTTATCAGGAAAACAATACGGTCTGGACATTAATCTGGTTTACATTTATCACTTTACCAGTCAAGTGTGTGTTAATGTGAGTAATAACCTCAGGTAAGTAGAGCCAGGTAAGTACAGAAGGTCAGATATGCTGCATATAAATATGTATTCAGCCATTTCCAAGCTTTTCTAATGCCTGATGGAAATACCAATATTTAAGAACTATAAGGTATAATGTACAGCAGTGGTTTGCAGTTCTGGACTCACTGCACATTTTGTATGTCTCTCTTAGTTTATGGAGCTCTCATCAAATCAGTTGATTATCTGAATCAGGTGTTTAGACCAGAATTGAAAACCACTAATGTACAGTCTTTACCTCAAAATAAAAGTCTGACAGGATCATCAGGAGAATGACACAAAACAAATATATTATCATGTCAAATGTGGCCTATACAGGAACACACACATACACATTTGTGTAGTTGGACTTTTGACTCAAATCCTTACATTCCGTATCTCACTTTACAAATACATTACATTACACATTAATGCACTTTTTTTAATCTGAAAAAGAATATGAACACAAAAGTGACATTTTATTTATCAATGAAGGATGTGTCATGTTTAATATACGAGAGCATGTCTGATATAGGGATCGTTTTATATGCAGTGCACCAATGTAGGCCATAAGCATGATGTGTGATCTGTGCACTGACCATCAGATAGAGGCACATTAATTCTCATTCATTTAACATTATAAATAGTGTATGCAGCCTCCAATCTCATGCACTATGAACTGAGTGAAATCACAGTCCGTCATTGATGCCCAGCGGGCCTCTGGTAAATTCTTGGTCCTCATTGTCCAGTATAGTGCTGTGAACTGAAGACATCTGGGGAGAATCTGTATCTGCACAGAAGAGAAGTGAATATATATTAGAATAACATAAAATGGGATCCTAGTCTTTCGGTATCACGAAAACACTAAGGAAGGCAAGTACTTACTGTTCTCTGTGTTTATTGTCCTCACAGAGACAAGAGTGATGCTCTCTTTCTCACAGTTGCTGGTCATGTTGCTTGATCAAAAATTGAGACAATTGTTTAATCTTAAGTTAATTTTCAACGGATCTGTTATCTAAATATAGTACATAATATATAATATTTTAGTAAATATTTTCAATTTGTTTGGATTTCTTATTTTATTTATTTATTTAAATGTCCCATTAGTACAGTATATTGATATCACTAACTTGTAGTTTAATTGTCATATTTCATTTTTTCTTATATTATTTTATATTTGATTTTATTATATTATATTGTATATATTATATATATAAAACAGACAATGACGATGACCACACATGCACAGTCAAGTCCTCCTCACCTGTCAGATACCACAGAATCACAGCTTTTAATACCTATACATAAAAAAAAACATTGATTATATTGCACACTTAAAAAGTAATCTTGAAACTGACAGAATTAGAGAGAAACCCACCCTCGTGCTGTATGGTGTCTCTACACCGTCCCCTGAGGTTGATAGCAGTCACCAAGACCACCATGACAACAATTAAAATGAGTATAAGACTCATCACACCTGTAATTGCAGACAGGAAATATTTTAGCACCAGAAATAATGGGTATCATGAGATTTTATCAGTTTAAAACCTACCAAAGGCGAGCAAAGTGAGGCCGCTGTCTGGTGTCTGCGAAGGTGTTGGCGTCCCCTCAGACAGGCTGATGTTTGAATTAGCTGTGTTTGCAAGTACGGAAACACCCACTGCACATGGAGCAAACATGAAATAGTGTTTTAATGTAGTTTTAAATTATAAATGCTTGACTGTATTACACAGCATGACCAATTCTTCAACATACATCTTAAATACTCAAAATGATCTTCAAATGCCATTTTTTCATACATTTGAGATATACAAATATACAAACTCATCTACATCTTGGATGGCGCTAGGGTGAGTATATTTCAGCAAATTTTCATTTTTGGGTGAGCTATTCTTTTACCAGCAGTTAATAATTACTACCTGATGTGTTATGCGAAGAGAGGCCAGATCCATCAGTACTGCCTGAGCAAACTATGGTACAGGTTACATTACTGTCATCCACTTCCACTGATTTTGATCCCCAAAACTCAGCTATATCTTGTCCATTTACATTTATAATGATACTTACTGTTCATATTTTGGCAAATAAGAATTTTTGGGGGGAAAGCCAGAAGAAGGAGGTAAAACCTGTTATTTTGGCTGCTGGGGATGAGGTGGAATTTAGAGTTGTGTCAGTGTAGGATTTTGGTGTTGTTAACTTGGAGCTGGTAATGATGGACTGTCCTGTAATACACAATTTTATAACTTTAATAAAATTTATTGTGTTAACCTCACAGTTCTCAGAATGAATTTCACTTAGTAGACAAGCAAGATAAGCCATCAACTTGCAGTCAAAATAACGAAATTGCAGTCTTCTCCAAATATACTCCCACTATATATAATGAATATTATAATTTAAGGAATAGTTAATCCAAAAATGAAAATGTACTCACCCTTAAGCCACAAAAGATGTAGATGAGTGTGTTTCTTCATCAAAACAGATTTGGAGAAATGTAGCATTACATCACTTGCTCACCAATGGATCCTCTGCAGTGAATGGGTGCTGTCAGAATGAAAATTCAAACAGCTGATAAAAAACATCACAATAATCCACAAGACTTCAGTCCATCAATTAACATCTTGTTGTGATGGAAAAAGCTGTGTGTTTTTAAGAAACAAATCCATTATTAAGGCGTTTTAACTTTAAATCATTGCTTCTGGCCAAAATGCCAGTCTGTAATCCATAATAATGCTCCCTCCAGTGAAAAAGTCGATCCCGTGTTATCCTCTCACATAAAGATCAACAGACATATTTGTTTAGAACTGTTTTGGACTGTTTTCACTTGCAAATGGTGCTAGATTGGGCATATTTCTCTCCTGATTCAGAAGAGACAACTTGTTTACTGGAGAAAGAAATATTATGAATAGAGGACTCATATTTTAGCTGGAAACACAGCTGATTTTTTTATTATTACAAACACACAGCTTTTCAGTTCATGTGGATTATTATGATGTTTTTTATCAGTTGTTTGGACTCGCATTCTGACGGCACCCATTCACTGCAGAGGATCCATTGGTGAGCAAGTGATGTAATGCTAAATTTCTAAAATCTGGTCCGATGAAGAAACAAAATCATCTACATCTTGAATGGCTCGAGGATGAGTGCATTTCAGCAAATTTTCATTTTGGGTGAACTATTCTTTTGCCAGCAGTTAATAATTAATACCTGATGTGCTATGTGAAGAGAGGATCCATTAGTACTGTTAAACAGAGGTACAGTCCACATGACTGTATATTTACATCAACTAAATTTATATTTGTGGCTTACCTGTGTGGCTAAAAGATACAGGAGCTGTGGTTATGCTCACAGTTTTTGAAGTGTGGCTGGTCATGCCATTCTCATATTGAGATGAAAAAGTAGAAGTCATTGTTTTTTCAGTTTGGACTTCTGAAATAAAAAAAGACATACATTTACATTAAGATGAACTGTAATTGATTTTTCTTCATCACAGATTAAATAAATAAACACTATTTTATTTATAAATTTTACTACTATACATGCTGAAGGAAGAATGACATTTTGTGGTTCATGTCTATTTGTGCAAATAAAGTTACACCGTCACAGATACATTTAAGAAAACATGTTGTTGTACATTTACCTATTAATATTATCTAAACAATGGTAAAATGAGGGTTACCAATTGTTCAAAACATCTTTGATATGGGAAATTCTTGTTTAGATATGAGAATTATACACAATTTAATAGAAATACTCACCTGTTCTTGAATCAACAGACCACGGAGATGTAGCATTTGTGTTTGGAGGTAATGTAGTTTGTATGCTTGTGTCATTTCCTGTGCAAGTTGCACAGAGAACATACATTTCATAAAAACAAATCTGCATACATAAAAAAAACAAAACAAAAAACAAAAAACTGTTTGGGGCCACCATACGTAGTCCGTGACTGTTGCAATTTAAGTCAGAAAACATTTAAAAACTT
>NW_015652998.1:3240770-3249415 GCF_001515625.1 Sinocyclocheilus rhinocerous | reverse complement strand
CATTTTCATTCTTGATTATTAATTAAGCATCTGTTGAATAATCATTTTGCTTTTTTTGAAAGACCTTTTTTTTTTCCAACCAATGTTTTCAGTCCATCATTGAAAGGGGAAAGACAGATTAGTTCATGCATATTTTATTCAAGAGTAAAAAAAGTGATTTGTCCCATAGGGCATGCTTACAATATGTGTTTTCATTCAGGAAGTCAAATGCGAAAACTTAGTTCCAGAGAAAATTACAAGAAAAATAGTCACAAATCCATAAAATTCCTTCTTTGAAATGAACCACGTCTGTACCAAACAAGGATCAGAAAACAGTGGAAATGAAAGAACCGTAAGCTTAATTGTAAGAATAATAAGAAGATCATCAAGAATCATAATGATAATATAGTTTTCCTCTTCAAAGTGAGACACTGAATTTTCCTCGTGTCCAATTAGTTTACATTTGAACCATGCAATCATGCTTTGGCAGCCTGAATGTTGCTTTTCACTGAGTAATATGTTCATTCACACTACTGAACAACTTCTGTACACCAACTGAACAGAGAGAACGAAACAGAAAGAAAGAACTAAAGAGGACGAAAAAACACCTCGGAAAGAGCGTCAGTGCCTGTACAGCGAAACTACAAAAATAAAATCAACGATAATAAAATGATATTAATGGGAAAAAAAAGAAAAGATATTAAATAAAAGATTACAAAATCATATCTATTTATAGAGATATAAAAACAAACTAGACCTTTACAAATATAATTTGAAGGGAAATAATTCAAGTCTACTATATTGAAACACATCACAATTATAATTTCACATATCAATAAGGAACTTAATTGCATGCACTGATGCGTTCAGTACCATAGATGCTGTTAAAAATCATTGTCCTCGACCCTTGTTAATAATCATATTTAAATATATTTATATATATTTATATAATATTTATTTGACTTGCGAAATGTATATGTGCATTCTCTCTTGAAATACAGGCAAGTGAGAAACAATCAGGAAGGTGGCGCCAAAGGTTGCTGTTTTCCTCCATCCGAACGGTTGCTTTGATAGAGAGTTTACAGCGGACAAGCAGCACTGCTCTCCCCCTCTACTGCTTCATGACATCTTACCAAAAACCAAATCAAGAAATAAAACCCCCCAGGTAAGATTGCATCGTAAGTAATAAATTGTACAGGATTTGTTGTTAAATGTCCTTTCTTACAAACATTTTTAGTTTTTTTGTCATTTCAAATTTGTATATTTATTAATACTAGTAGCAAAACATTGTCAACAGTGAGATCATTTCGTTATGAGATGGGATCATGAAGAAAAACTCAGAATCAAAAAAGGAAAAAAAGTGTGCATGGAAGCGGTATGGGCTCATCACCCGCACCGACGAGACGAACTGGATGGATCAGGCTTAAGAGAGAGTTCCTAAACCCCGCCCACTTGGCATGTGGGCGGAGTCAGAAAGGAACTAAGACCGCCCTCTCTCTGATAAAGACACTTTCAGCCCTTCACAGGCAAATCACCCCCCACACCTCCTTCCCATTCGACACTCCCAAAAAAAGGCAGAAACTTGCCATCGGCAAGGTATCCGCTTCGAAAATTGCAAGCGGCAAACTGACAGCAAGAAAACATCCTGCCTCTTTTCAGTGAAACATTAAAGATAGTTTGGTTCTCTAATTGGGCATTGGAGAAGGGAGGGATGTGTAGGTGATGTCATTGGGTGTTTTTGGAAGCAGGAGGCCTTAAATCACGGGTTTGGCGTTGTCATGCCATGCGTCGTGGCGGTGGCATGGACTCAGGTGCAGGTGAGTGGGCAGCCGTTTCATCACTGGATGTTACTGTTGTCGTCGGTGCCGTTGGTCTCGGACATGTTCATCTTGCCCATGGAGTGGCCCACGTGGTTGACTCCATCCTTGCGGGGTGGCATGCGCTCGTTGATGCGGTCCAGACCTTTAGCCTCTGCAAAGCTGTTGATCTTGTGCTGTGGAGAGAAGCCGCGGATGGCTGCGGAGAGACGGGAAAAGTCCACAATGAACAACTAGACGCTTAGTTCTCATCAGCGTCCTGTAACTACATTTATAAATAACGCCATGAGGCCTGTAATTTCTCTTTATTAGAATCTAAACTTATAACATATTATATATAACATATTATAACTAAACGTATAATATAATATATATAGCCTATATATATATATATATTAAAAAAATTAAATAAAAAAAGAATCCTTTTATTCAGCATGTATTACAATTCCCACAAAACTATTAAGCAGCACAAGTGTTTTGAACATTGATATGTAATGTAATAAGAAATGTTTCTTGAGCACCAAATCAGCTTATTTGAATGATTTCTGAAGGATCATGTGACGCTAAAGACTGCAGTAATGGCTGCTGAAAATCAAGCTTTGCCATCACAGAAATAAATGACATTTTAAAATACATTTATTTAGAAAACAGCTATTTTAAATTGTAATTATATTTCACGATATTACTGTTTTTATCAAATTTTTGATCAAATTAATGCATCTATGGTGTGAGCATAAGAGACTTCTTTAATAAAAAAAAAACATTTAAAAAATCTTACCGCCCCAAACTTTTAAACGGTAGCTTGATTATTCAAAAAATAATATATGGAGGACTAATACAATAAAATGAAATTAATTATCAATTTATTAAACAATAAAAATGTAAACTGATAAATGACTTATCAAAATGACGAGTAAATAGATATTAACATTTTTTAATTTATTTAACATTTAATTCAGATTTAAAAAGTTAAGTGTAACAATAAAATAACACATTAATAAATTATTAAAATTGACAAATACACAGACATATAAGTTAAACGTACTATTATTTAGTATAGTTTTTCATACAATTACTAATATTATTTTAAATATTTAAACATATAATATTACTATATTATATGTAGTAAATATTTTATTTACTAACATTTCAATAAAATAACAATTTAAGAACTTATTTCTAAATGCAACTTTTAAAGTCAATGATCAGTTGCACTTCCTAATCCATTTGCCAAATGCTTTTTTTATATTAATTTTTATCCAATTGGAAAATGTCAGTGAACCAATGAACCTCAGACTGAATTTTACACACCACACCAGCCTTAGAGGTTCCTCTGAAATGAAATGCTTTAAGCCATTTCAGATCAAATAAGTCAAAAGACTGGAAATATGGAGATCACCCCACCCTACCTGCTACCACCCCACCTATTTAAATCAAATCAACACTTGGTGTGACCACCCTTTGCGTTTAAAACTGTTTTTGCCCTAGGTGCACTTGCTCATAGTTTTTCAGGTAGCTTTGTAGGTAAGTTTCTTCAAGTGTCTTGGAGATGTTGCCACAGTTCTTCTGGATTTAGTCTGTCTCAGTTTTTTCTGTTTCTTCATGTAATTTCAGACGGACTGGATGATGGTGAGATCAGAGTACTGGCTGTTGTCAGACTCCTTGTGGATACAAAAATCTCACTGGATTATTACAATAAATGGCAAAAGGAATGCTTGGAAATGTAAACTGATATTTACTACTGACACACTACTGACAAGACAGAAATAACTGGCTTAAAATCTTTTTTTTTTTTTTCTGGTGAAAATACTAGTGGCCTAAGAGTTTTGCACGGTACTGTGTGTGTGTATATATATATATATAGGAAGTAGAAACCAGTGTCCAAACCCCTTGAGTCCATCCATGTGTGTATCACTGAGGTGAGCTGGTCTCAGAAAGCGAGAGGTTGTAGAAGAGGAACACACTCTGGTTGGCTGAGAGTTCCTGATTGGGGTTAATCACATGCTATGCCCACACTAGAACCATGAGGGCCAGAGGAAAAGCAGCGCCCGACAAACCATATCCAAAAATCATGCCTCCAGTTTAGATGCTACCTCAAACCATCATGCAAGTAATAAAAGGAATGTTCCTTTAATGTCACCACTCCAAAAGGGCACGGCAAATATCTGATTAAGTTATTGTTGCTTTAAAAAACCCTTAAAACTCTTGACTTTTTTTGTAGAAATAGCATCTTGTGATGCCTTAGTTACATAATGGCTGTGTCTGCAACCTAAAAACCATTGCATTAGCAGGCAATATATGGAGGTAGGAAGGAATCAAGGCAAATCTGAATCTGAAGATACTAAAATGTCTTCATCTGGTCAGTTTCTGAAAGCAGCATATAGTAGATGTATCCTTCGATGCCTTCCTGCATGCAGTTTGACAGTTGGTGGAATTTTTTTTCTTGTTTAAATGTCTAATTGCATATCAGCTGAGAAGGTATCAAGTATTGTAGTCATTGCAGGGCTCAACAATAAGGATGGCTGACCTGAGGTCAGTGGCCTGTGATAGTGATTCACATAGTAAGAATGTGAAAATCAAGAAAAAGTAAATAATTTAATACATCTAAACATTATTCATTTAAAATTAGAAACATAAAATTATTCATGGAAATATACACTACCATCCAAATGTTTGGAGTCTGTAAGATGTTTTAATGTTTTAGAAAGAATTATGCTCACCAAGTCTATTTATTTGATCAAAACAAAATCAGTAAAAACAGTAATATTGTGAAATATTATTTCAATTTAAAATAACTGTTATCTATTTTAATATAGTTTAAAAAGTAATTTATTCCCGTAATGCAAAGCAAAATTTATATTACATTACTCCAGTCTTCAGTGTGACATGATCCTTCAGAAATCATTCTAACATTTCTTATGATTATCAGTGTTGAAAACAGTTGCGTTGCTTAATAGTTTTGTGGAAACTGTGATATTTTTTTCCAGGATTCTTTAATAAATAGAAAGCATTTTTAATAGAAATATTTTGTAACATTATACATGGTTTTACTGACAATTTAATGAATCCTTGCTGAATAGAAGTATTACTTAAAAAATTACTGACCCCAAACTTTTGAACTCTAGTGTAAAATTACACATTTAAATTTATATATAGGCAAGTACAAATCAGAACTGAAAAAAATTTGTTGAGCCCAGCATTGAATATTTGCTTGGTCGTCTCTAAAGCTCACCTGAATCTGGTTTAAAACCTTTGATGTGATGTTATTGTGCTTAAAATCCACTTGTGCTGTCTGTTTAGTCATTGACTGACCAGGTAGTAAGGCAGGTGCCTTGTGTTTGGGACACAGCCACAGTGTTAACTAGTAAGCAATCCAGGCTAAGTCAGATTACTTGAAAACTATTTGACACCAAACTGTACCCAGACATGTGCAGTGCCCCTTCGTAGTGATTGGTGGCTTTCTGGTCTTGTTGCTCTTCTCTAATGTAGTGTGTTAGTTGGTAAGAGCAGTCAACTTCAGAATGTGGTGACCCTGGCGGAAAATCCAGCATACGACGATAGATGTGTTTTGAAATGTCCCAACTGGTAGGTTCCATGTTGAACAAGAAACAAACCAGATACCAAACCATCTACCATTTTCAAACTCATCTACCATCTTATGTTGGATTATGCCCAGATACATGTCCTGGAATTACCTTCTCCGTCTTCATCCGTCTCGATGGCTTCAATGGCTTCGGTGGTTGCTGAAGGGAGAGGAGGGGAGTGTGTTACATCTGAACAAGCCATGCAACAGCAGTAATGCACAGGCAGCAGTAGTGCACAAGCAGCGGTGGGCACCGGGACAACCCCGCGAGACGCATGCATGCCAACCAGACTATGGACCACAGACTTAGACAATCCCCTCAACCATTCGCACTTTGCAAGAGACTTCTCCTGCTTTCCATGCTCCCTGCACTCTAGACACCCTACGGGTCTCTCAGAAACTCACTCTCACCCCAGTTTACCACTGACGGGTAAACCGACCCACTAATGTGTCCATGCTTTGGGGGAACTAAATGAGCAGTACCCCAAAGCTTGGAGTTGTCAGAGGATACAGAAAGAGACAGATGGAGAGACAGGGACAGACATTACAGAGACAGAAGAGGAGGAAAAAAAGAAGCAAGAGAGAGAGAGAGAGAGAGAGGAGGAGATAGAGAGAGACAAGAACCAAGAGAGGAACATGGCCACTACTGGATCGCGTGCTCACCACTCTGCAGAGTCTGCTTGCCTCCAGAAAGCACCCCGCTGGGCAGCATGCCGGTAGGGGTCAGGCCCTTCAGGGTCAACACATTCTCACTCTCCTCTCTGCAGGAACAGCATATTAAAATCAGAAACAATCAAACGCACATCACTGATATTACACTACCATTCAAACATTTGGGGTTGATTAGTTTTTGAAAGAAGTCTCTTATGTTCTCCAAGGCTGCATTTATTTGATCAAAATATTGTGAAACATTATTACAATTTAAAATAACCTATTTTACCCAGCACTGGGTTGTATTTAACCCAGCATTTTTTAGAGTGTGTTTTCTATTTAAATATACATTTTAAATGTAATTTATTCCTGTGATGGCAAATAGTTGAATTTTTTGCAGCCATTATGCCAGTCTTCTGTGTCACACGATCCTTCAGAAATCATTCTAATATGTATCCTAACAAACCATGCATCAATGGAAAGCTTATTTATTCAGCTTTATTCAGGTGATGTATAAATCTAAATTTCGAAAAATTGACCCTTATGACTGGTTTTGTGCTCCAGGGTCACATATGCTGATTTGGTGCTCAAGAAACATTTGTTATTATTATCGATGTTGAAAACAGTTGTGCTGCTAATATTTTTGTGGAAATCATGAAACATTTATTTTATGATTCTTTGATGAACAGAAAATTCAGCATTTATTTAAAATGAAAATCTTTATAAATTATGAATGTCTTCACTGTCACTTTTGATTAACTTAATGCGTCCTCCTTGCTGAATTAAAGTATTAATGACCCCAAACTTTTGAATGGTAGTGCACATAGGAAAATGTCATGAGTGATACAAACTTTATATTTAGTACATTTTAAAAACCTAGCAGACTAAACCAGGAGTTTTCAAACTGGGCTCTGTTGAACATTTCAAAGAAGAAAAAGCTAATATTTACTGAAATTTACATTATTAGAGGTTCATTCTACATTCGAAAGGCTGGACAAAACACTTGTGATCTTTTTTTATTACTTAACAGCCATAGTTTTTAACAGTAAATAAAAAAAGAAAGAAAAAAGAATAAATATATGTGGTCATATTTGGCTTCAGTACACTGACAATTTAATGAATGTTTTCTTCATAATCTAACTTTTACTGGTTTTCTAACAGAGTATAAATGGCCATATATATAACAAAAAACAGCTGCCCTTCAATTTTAAGAAAAGCAGTCTCTCAAAGATACTTACTGACATTAATAATCCTCTGCATATAACTTGCAATTTTATGTTACAACCACAAATATCCATAAAGATCCCAGAATTCCATACTATACCTTTGAAATATTTTCTTTAAAATACTTTCCGTACCTTTAAAATAGTTTTTGCCTCCCAGTTTTATGTTGCACTGAATATCAGCCATGAATATATTGCTGTTAAGAAGCATCTCCTCTATCCTCTATCTATCATGTCTGATAAGCAAGAATAATATAAGCATAAGTATGTGACCCAGCTGATCGCAGACTGAATGACTCAGCTGGAGGAAGCCCCATTTGTACCTGAGCACGGAGAACATCTTGGCCATCTTCCCAATGGCACGGATCTTGTTCCTAATCACCTCTTTCCGAGCAGCTGCTGCATTGGCTGTGGGCGGAAAGAAAAAATCAAGCAGTCTCAGTCAGTCTCAGTATGACCAGAGGCTAAAAACCCCCAGAAACTTTTATTCTTTTACAGAAATTATCTGTATTGTGTTGGGGGCAGTTTTGGGAGTAACTAACTTAAAGAAGCGATACTACTAACTATTTTTTCAAAGTATTTTCTCCCAAGTTCAAGCTACTATTTCACTCACATTGCCACATTGTATAGGGTGTAAAGCAGTGGCGAGCGGTGACTTTTTTAACCGGGTATTTTTTAACCTTAAACCGCATAAACACATTTCATTACACCAAATACACAAAATAATGTTATTTTTAGCAACATCATATGACCCCTTTAAAATTTTATATAGCCCACGTTTTTATAATTTTTAAAAAAAAATTTACCGCTTAGGCAATAACGTTGACAATAACGTACATCTTCAACATACGTTGTATATGACCAAAAATGTAAGAAGATATGTTTTCAGTGGACTTTTAAATTTTGCTTTGCTTGAGAAAACAAAAATATACAGTTACAGTGTTTTTTTTCTTTTGATTTAGTCGAGTTGGTTTTGCATCAAACACAATGTAATTGTCGGCAATGGAGATCTGACAGCAACAGTGCATTTTTCTGCTTGGGCGAGCGCTTTGCGGACAGTTTACCTCGCGCATTAAATCTGCCGCAGACCAGCAAATCACTGAGAATGCGCTACAATCCTGACGAGTCATAGCAACAGAGCGGAGGCAAGAAAGCTGCGGAGAATCCACTCGCCCAGAAGCAACCACAACTGGTAGATTTAAAGAAAATTACTGCCGTTTGGCAAATAAATCATTGTACGTTCTTATTCCTAACTCTTTAAGCTTTAAGTTACATTTCAAATGACAAGGGATCAACTTATAATCATGTTTATATGAATTATCCGTGAACTTATTCTCTCAAATGGCCTGGGTATGCGGAGCATTCGCAGCTTATATGGACGGAACGCCACTG
>NW_015652998.1:3229491-3237362 GCF_001515625.1 Sinocyclocheilus rhinocerous | reverse complement strand
TTTTTTTTCTTTTGATTTAGTCGAGTTGGTTTTGCATCAAACACAATGTGATTTTCGGCAATCGAGATCTGACAGCAACAGCACATTTTTCCGCTTGGGCGAGCGCTTTGGCGAGCGGACAGTTTACCTCGCGCATTAAATCAGCCGCAGACCAGAAAATCACTGAGAACGCGCTATAATCCTGACGAGTCATAGCAACAGAGCGGAGGCGAGAAAGCTGCGGAGAATCCTCTCGCCCGGAAGCAATCGCAACTGGTAGATTTTAAGAAAATTACTGCCGTTTGGCAAATAAATCATTGTACGTTCTTATTCCTAACTCTTTAAGCTTTAAGTTACATTTCAAATGACAAAGGATCAACTTATAATCATGTTTATATGAATTATCCCGTGAACTTATTCTCTCAAATGGCCAGGGTATGTGGAGCATTCGCAGCTTATATGGACGGAACGCCACTGGTGTAAAGTGTTTATGTTACTATGTTATGTTTATATTAATTCATACAAAACACTCATTGTTTTTTTTTTGAGTCAGACAAATACTGCTTCTATTAAACAAAACAATAATTATTACAGCTTGTAGTTGCAGTTTACATTTCTTTAATTATAAGTAGCTTGTAGCTTGAAACGTTTCTCCAATACTAGTTGGTAGTAGTTTCTTTAGCGGCTAGCAAAGTCAAATACTAAGACGAAACATAAGGGCTATTAAAAGTACAGTATCACAAGAGTGATACTTAACATGAAATATATGGAAAGAACTACGAGTCATAATTCAGGATGTACCTGACGTCAAAGAAAAGAAAATCATAAGCATGTTTCACACTGGGGAACTCAAAAAATATGTTCATCATCTAAATGTAATACAAAGGACACTGTGGAGCAAATGACTGAAGATGTCTCACCTTCAAAGATCTCGTCTCCATCATTCATCAGCTCATCGTCAGAGCAGATGCTCAACACATTTACCAGCATCTCCGTGACTGCAGGCAAAGCACAGACAGTCAATCGCAACATAACAAAACAACATTTAGTTGAAAATATCGGACATAAGCACAAGCTTTTTTTGCTGTGTCTGTTTTTTCTTAAGGAAAAAGTATTGGAGATGATCAAGTTTTGGGTTAAGATTTTTTGGGGAAAGAAATTAATACTTTATTCAGAAAGGAATGCATTAAAATGATAAAAAGTGGCAGTAAGAACATCTATTTCAAATAAACTGTTCTTCTGAACTTTGTAATCATCAAAGAATCCATTAAAATTTTATTTTTCATAAAATATTAAGTAACATAACTATTCAACATTGATAATAATAAGAAATATTAGAATGATTTCTAAGGGATGAATGACTGCTGAAAATTCTGCTTAGCCTTCACAGGAATAAATGATGTTTTAAAATATATTAAAATAGAAAAAAATTTTCAATAGCAATATTACTGTTTTACTGTATTTTTGATCAAATAAATGCAGATTTGTTGAGCATAAGAAACTTAAACTAAAAGAACATTAACAAATATTACAGACAAACTTTTGAGCTATTGTTATGTATGTATGTGTATATATACTGTATATATATATATATATATATATATATATATATATATGCGACAGAGGTACCTTTCTCCCCCACAAATGGAAGTGACCAGGTAAAGACATCCATGAAATTTGGCAGCCAGTAAGGATGAGGGGAGCAGTTAAACTGCCGGATGTTCATTACATTGTTCTCATACTTCAGAACGGCAGCTGAGGATGTGAATAATAAGAAAAAGTGAGCCTCCGGCCTTTGAGCATTCTTGAATCAATAATATGAGAAATAATCTCAAGAGAGCGTAGCTTCCTGAGCCGCTGGGTTCACCGTCAAAGATCTCGTCTCCATCATTCATCAGCTCATCGTCAGAACAGATGCTCAACACATTTACCAGCATCTCCGTGACTGCAGGCAAAACACAGACAGTCAATCGCAACATAACAAAACAACATTTAGTTGAAAATATCGGACATAAGCACAAGCTTTTTTTGCTGTGTCTGTTTTTTCTTAAGGAAAAAGTATTGGAGATGATCAAGTTTTGGGTTAAGATTTTTTGGGGAAAGAAATTAATACTTTATTCAGAAAGGAATGCATTAAAATGATAAAAAGTGGCAGTAAGAACATCTATTTCAAATAAACTGTTCTTCTGAACTTTGTAATCATCAAAGAATCCATTAAAATTTTATTTTTCATAAAATATTAAGTAACATAACTATTCAACATTGATAATAATAAGAAATATTAGAATGATTTCTAAGGGATGAATGACTGCTGAAAATTCTGCTTAGCCTTCACAGGAATAAATGATGTTTTAAAATATATTAAAATAGAAAAAAATTTTCAATAGCAATATTACTGTTTTACTGTATTTTTGATCAAATAAATGCAGATTTGTTGAGCATAAGAAACTTAAACTAAAAGAACATTAACAAATATTACAGACAAACTTTTGAGCTATTGTTATGTATGTATGTGTATATATACTGTATATATATATATATATATATATATATATATATATATGCGACAGAGGTACCTTTCTCCCCCACAAATGGAAGTGACCAGGTAAAGACATCCATGAAATTTGGCAGCCAGTAAGGATGAGGGGAGCAGTTAAACTGCCGGATGTTCATTACATTGTTCTCATACTTCAGAACGGCAGCTGAGGATGTGAATAATAAGAAAAAGTGAGCCTCCGGCCTTTGAGCATTCTTGAATCAATAATATGAGAAATAATCTCAAGAGAGCGTAGCTTCCTGAGCCGCTGGGTTTGTTTCCTAATCGACTAATTCAAGTGGAATCATTGTCTACATTTTTTGCTAAAGCTGTGTGTACACACAATGATATGACAAAACCCAACCTAAATGAGCTCTATAAGGAAGAACATGTCAATCAAATATGGCGTTAATACATCTGGATATACAGTATATACATTTTTTATGTGGCTGAACATTCATTTTCACAAAGAGCCTCCACTAGATGGTACTGCTGAGAGGTTGACCCTGTTCCATCAGCGGATGATAAGAACACATGGATGGAGTCACTCAAGCTGATGGTCCTGCCCACACTCTCATCCAACTCCCATCACAATGCTCCATTTTTCTCGCACATAAGGAAAAACAGGACTCACCTTTATTGTTGTAAACATCAAGGTAGTTTGGTGCAGAGAAGATGGTAATTAGGGAAGGGAAGCCAGTAGTCTGACTCTTCCTGTACATCCGATACCTGTTAGAAGAGAGAGAGGGAAGACAAATCATACTGTAATTTACTTTTTATAGACAAAATGTGCAAAAAACGTACCTGTACGAAAAAAGTGTACCCTTAAAAGAACACCTTAGTACCTTATCTACCCCTAAAGAAGGGTCAACAAACTCGGTCCTGGAGTTCCAACTTTCCTCAACACACCTGCCTGGAAGTTTCAAGTATACCTATTAAGACCTTGATTAGCTGGTTCAGGTGTGTTTGATTAGAGTTGGAGCTAAACTCTGCAGGACACCGGCCCTCCAGGACTGAGCTTGGTGACCCCTGCCCTAAAGGGTGCATATTAATACACAAAAACTGAATTACAGTGCGAAAGACGGAATACATACCCTGCATCTTGTGCTTCGTGTGCTCGGATGATTGATAACAAGTTATTATTCTGTAGGAAGTCACAGACAGCCGGATAACTGCAACACAGAGATTGAGAGAAGGAGTGTGTGAATGGAGCATGAGTGCAGTTATAAAATGTGTCCAGCAGGGGCAGTGTGGGGCTCAACTGTGCAGCATTATCATGTTATGTTAACAGATATCCTGAGAAAGAAATCCTGGTTCTTACATATTTGCAATTCAGAGTTCATATATGTATAAATATAGAATACATTGACAGACTTTTTCACTCACAGTCTCAGCAGACCCTGGTATGATTTGTGTTTCAATGAAATTAATATTGTGATAGTATTTGTTATTGTATCAATAAATATAGTTTATCTCACAATGTTGTATCAATATTCTCATGCCAAGAATTTTAGTTATACTGTATTTTGCAGTACATTTTTCTCAAGAATATTTTTGGTAAAAAGAAGATTGACCACCATTCAGAGCAAGTCTGTGAGAACAATGACATTTTTTTTCAGTAACAATTTTAAATATGTTTCCATTACCCTTAAAAGAACACCTTAGTACCTTATCTACCCCTAAAGAAGGGTCAACAAACTCGGTCCTGGAGTTCCAACTTTCCTCAACACACCTGCCTGGAAGTTTCAAGTATACCTATTAAGACCTTGATTAGCTGGTTCAGGTGTGTTTGATTAGAGTTGGAGCTAAACTCTGCAGGACACCGGCCCTCCAGGACTGAGCTTGGTGACCCCTGCCCTAAAGGGTGCATATTAATACACAAAAACTGAATTACAGTGCGAAAGACGGAATACATACCCTGCATCTTGTGCTTCGTGTGCTCGGATGATTGATAACAAGTTATTATTCTGTAGGAAGTCACAGACAGCCGGATAACTGCAACACAGAGATTGAGAGAAGGAGTGTGTGAATGGAGCATGAGTGCAGTTATAAAATGTGTCCAGCAGGGGCAGTGTGGGGCTCAACTGTGCAGCATTATCATGTTATGTTAACAGATATCCTGAGAAAGAAATCCTGGTTCTTACATATTTGCAATTCAGAGTTCATATATGTATAGATATAAAATACATTGACAGACTTTTTCACTCACAGTCTCAGCAGACCCTGGTATGATTTGTGTTTCAATGAAATTAATATTGTGATAGTATTTGTTATTGTATCAATAAATATAGTTTATCTCACAATGTTGTATCAATATTCTCATGCCAAGAATTTTAGTTATACTGTATTTTGCAGTACATTTTTCTCAAGAATATTTTTGGTAAAAAGAAGATTGACCACCATTCAGAGCAAGTCTGTGAGAACAATTAAATTTTTTTTCAGTAACAATTTTAAATATGTTTCCATTTGTTAACATTAGCTATAAAATACTTTAACAAATGTATTGCTCCTCATTAGTTAATGCTAGTTAATGCATTAACGGTAACACTTTAGTTTAGGGACTAATTCTCACTAGTTGCTCATTAGCATGCATAATACTAGCATATTGGCTGTTTATTAGTACTTATAATGCACATATTCTGTATGAAAATATTCTACATCCCTTATCCTACCCAATGCCTAAACTTAACAACTACCTTACTAACTATTCATAAGCAGTAATTAGGACTATACTGAGGCAAAAGTCTTAAGCCCCGTTCACACCAAGAACGATAACTATAAAGATAACTATAAAGATAACGATATTAGCGTCCACACCAGCGAACGATATCGTCTGTTTATTCTAAGCGCACGCGCCTCTGCCGCTTTAAATTCTTGAGCTCGTTACAGCAGGATGGAATCTGATTGGCTCTCAATTTTTTATCGTTCATCAGCTGGAGAAAAATCGTTTTGAAAGTGATTCCAACGATATCGTTTCTCTTTGTCTTTATCGTTATAGTTGTGGTGTGGACTCTGCTATTCTTTAATATTGAGAACGATTTTTAAAACTATATCTTTATCGTTATCTTTATAGTTATCTTTATAGTTATCGTCCTTGGTGTGAACGGCCTTTAGTTAGTAGTTAGTTAATAGCCGAGAATTGGACCTTAAAATATAGTGTGACCGCATTAACTAATGTTAACTAATAGGACCTTATTGCATAGTGTTGCAATTGTTTCTTTTCAACCACAACTGCTATACACTAAAATAATAATAATAAAAAACGCTGCAATATCATATAGAGTGCTTTAGTGCCCGTCCACTTTTTCAGTGCCGTTGGTTCCAACAAGTATTTTTACTTCTGAAACCATAGGGTAAAAAAAAGTATTTGTTAAAGTGTTATAAGCCATTAGTCAAGCCAACCAGATTCACCACATTACAAACTTTGATTTGAAGCAAAAAGTCAAAATTACAATTGTGCACTTAATGGCTTTGGTGAGGAAAAAAAACTACAATCCCATGAAGCACTGCAGGACAGAATTAAAAACGATGGAGAGTTATAAAACTAATCATTTTATATTTGTTGATTATACCTATGGAAACAATATATTTTATTTTTATTGCAAAATATGCATAACTATACAAATATTGAAGTATTTTGAAAGCATAGCAACTGCCGAATCGATTACGTCATGACTTCATGGGAGTGTGCATTCCCTGCAGAGCTCTTTTGGTTGAATTTGCTGGCCATGACTCTCTGATTAGTGGAATTGTCTGTACAGAATCATGGGTAATGTAGTTTTTCATGACAAATTCAACAGTTAAACGGAATTATTTTAAGAATAAGTTTTAAAAATAAAGAATAATGCAAACGAATGACTTCAACAAAAGCATATCAGTTAACAACCTCAGAACTCACAGTAGGTCTGTGTTTAAAGATTTATTAAAGTTTTTGGTAAAAGTAAAACTGCTCTTTTCTATGCAATGAAAATTAATGGAGATGGATGCTGTCAGGCTGCACTGTGAGAGAATCCTAACATACGTTTGCCTACAACCCAAAGAGTGTGTAAAGGAGGCTCTCTGTCTTTCTCTCTCTCTCGTGTCATCGGCTAATGAGGGGGCACTGCTGCTTTACCACTGCTCTCTACCAATCACTTCTTCCTCTGCATCTCTCTTTCTCTCTCGCTATCACTCGCTCCAGTTTGGGAAGAGGAAACGGGTTGTCATGGCAACACCACACTGCAGAGCCCTTGGGGATTGTGGGATAGATTGCGTAGCTGAGTTGCCGTTGCTGGCCGCAGTGTAAGCCCATCACTCTCTCCCTCCTTCCATCTCACTCTTTCTGCTGACTACAGTAAGATCAGGGAGGCTGAAAGGACATCCCCCCCATCTCCTCATCTGACAGCTTCACCCTGGTCTCACACGGCCAGACGATTGATCAGCATAAAGCCTGGTCCACTTCCAACTTAATCTGACAAAGAAATGTCCACTTAGACAAATACGGAATATTTTTGACATATTAGAAACCATATAGAATACATATGAATTGGGAAAAGTACACATTGTTTGCAGACGTAATTTAAAGGAATATTTCATGTTAATTGCAAATTCATCTCAACTGACAGCACTTATGTTGATGAACACAAAAAATGATTTTGACTTGTCTCTGGATTTCTTTACTAAAAAGCGAGGCACTTAAGGTGAGGATGCATTTATTGTTGTTTATGGGTGAAATCCAGTCAATTCAATAGAAATCATTTAACAATAACATTAGATTAACATAAGATTCACATTACTTCACATTTTTCATTTTTGCTTTTTTTTAAAGGAAAATTATTTTTGTGGTAATTAACATGTTACCACTTGTAGTGAATATTCTCTATAAAAATTTGTATTTTTTTTTTACTAATTTATACATATATTTATACTAAATGCCTCTTCTATTCTCTAAATGTTTTCATTTGTATGCATGCACTCTGGGAAAACCATATACATGGAGTGTGCGTTTGCATAAAGGCAATCACATAAACAAACGGAGTGAATGGAGTGAAATAGGAGTGATTAAACACCAACATGGTGATTCAGGGAGGTGGGTAGCTCGAGGAACACTGACAACACAGATTAAAACAAATGGCTTCTGTGAGCCTTGCATAACAGAGATGTGTGTGGGTATGTATCTGTCTAAGTAGAATATGCAGCGTTGTGTGTGTGTGTGTGTGTGTGTGTGTGTGATAAATTCAGTTGTGTGTGTTCTGAAACATGGCTGCCTCTGGTATTATGCATATAACACACAGACACACTAATGAATGTAGGGCTCCAAACCACTGGCCCAAATCTGCAGTTTACACCAGACATACAGAGAGAGAGAGAGAGAGAG
>NW_015652998.1:3223242-3229104 GCF_001515625.1 Sinocyclocheilus rhinocerous | reverse complement strand
GTGTCTCTCTGATAGTATCGGCCTTGCTCTGTCTTTAACTGATTGCGTCAGCCACTCTCAATCTATCCCAAGTCTAAATCAATGAAACTTTTCACCTAAGACCAAGGACACAGAAAAAATACCCAAACAATGGAATAACTGCCAACAGTCAGCCTCAGTAAACAGCTATTTTCAACATAGCCTCTGTACTGTGTGTGTGTGCGTGTCTGTCTGTCTATATACATAATAGATAGATAGATAGATACCCTAAAACAAAGTTATTGTATGGTTTCAGAAGACTAAATGCTAATGCTAATGCTAAAACACAAACATTTAAATGCTGAAAAACAACAGACGAATCTTCACTCTTGCTCTAACAGAAACAAACTCTCATTCTCACATACACAAGTGCAATGCCATTCCATCAAATTTTCAGCAGAGTGTGTGAAATATTAAGAGGCTGTTGCTTTATGCAGTCAGAACAGAGGACAGAAAACAACATCAACCCTGAGCACCTGGAGAGACCCAACAACTCCCCACCGACTCCTGCTGTCCTCACACATACACACACACACACACACATATATATATATGCCCACATATGTGCACAATATGTTACACAACATCAGTGCACACACATATGCACATTCAAAGCATTGTGGCAGTGGCATTAAGACATATAAATAGAATCTCACAGAATTGTGGGATAAAAAGTTGCAATTACCATTTATATATATATATTTTTTTTTATTCTTTGGCAGGAAGCCTCATTTAAAACCCTCTGAAATCAGAATCATTTTTGTGAATTCAAGCCTTCAAATTAAAATCCTAATATCATAATTTTCTGTATCTGTTGGTTAAAAGAGTGAACAAAAAAAATATATAAATTTTTTTGTTTTAATATTTTGAAAACGTATACAAAAATATAAACTACCATTCTAAAGTTCGGGGTCAGGAAGAAGTTTTTTTAAAAGAAATGAATACATTTATTTAACAAGGACATGTTAAATTGATCGAAAGTGACAGAAAAGACATTTATAATGCAAAAGATTTATATTTTAAATAAATGCTGTTCTTCTGCTGTTTGTTTGTTAATCAGAGAATCCCCCCAAAAAAGGTTAAAGAAGGTATCATGGTTTCAACAAAATTCCACATTCATTTTCAACACTGATAATAAGAAATGTTTCTTGAGCAGCCAATCATCATATTAGACTGATTTCTGAAGGATCATGTGTCTCTAAGACTGATGTAATGACTGCTGAAAATTCAGCTTTGCATCACAGGAATAAATTACATTAAAAAAAAAACATAAAAAAAAAGAAAACGCATATTTTCAATTGTGATAATATTTCACAATATTACAATGTTTTTCTTGTATTTTTGTTCAAATGAATACAGCATTGGTGAGCATAAGAGATTTCTTTTAACAAACTTCTTTTGTTGTTTCATGAATTGTTTAATTTTTTTTATGTTAAATTGTTAAATTTTAACAATGTTAAATTTACATTTTGCTGAAAACCCCATTATTGGTTATTTAACGGCAGATTCTTTCGACAAATTTTCCCATAGAGTATGACAACATATTCCCCCTCAGACACATCAAAACTCACACCCTTAAACGCACAAAAACCACCCACCTGTAGAAGTATGAGCATCCTCTGACTGTGTTGTGGCTAAAGTACTCTTGGCTCTTTTCATTGCCGAAGTCCTCCAGGGGATCGGACCAAAGCAAATCACACATAGGCCCGAATGCTGGGGGCTCCTTAAACCGGTCCAACTAGGCCACAGAGACAAATATAATACAGAATACAGAAATACACACACATATATGGCTTTCTTGTGGCCATGCATGAAATCCTTCTCCTCCCACACACAGTGCTGCTGTTCACGCATGGCTTGGCAGTACCTTCTTTATGTCATCTAAGGTCTGTATTTCTGGGGACAGGCCACCGTGGACGCACAGGAACTGCTGGTTCATGAGAGCTGCCAAGGGCAGACAGTCAAACGCGCCCATACAGGCATCGTAAACCTGCTCTGAATACTTGATTTTACCTGAACAGTGAGGGGAAAAACAGCAAGTGAGTACACAGGAAAAGTAGTCATTTTGGTCACACTTTAGTTTGGGGACCAATTCTCAATATTAACTAACCATTAACTATTACTTCTCAATAAACACCTAATTTGCTGCTTATTAATAGTTAGCAAGGTAGTAGTTAAGTTTAGGTATGGGGTAGGATTAAGGGATCTAAAAAATAATCATTAAGAATAAAGCATTAATATTGTATGTGATAAGTACTAATAAATAGCCAATATGCTAGTAATATGCATGCTAATAAGCAACTAGTAAATAGTGAGAACTGCTCCCTAAACTAAAGTGTTACCATAATGTTTTATGTTAAATACATTCTCTTATCAAGCCAATATCTGTTTCTCTGTTTCGCAAAGACATTTTAATGCTAGCACAACAAAATGAAGAGCAACGGATATGCATTAGATGTGTAATTGATGCTTTCTTTCTGAATTTTCATACTTGTGCTGCCACAGAGCATGATGGGAAATGTAGTTCGGTCGCGCACATCTGTCTCCTTATAAACCCACTGAATGAGAAGCATTTTTTTACTTTATCATTATTCTTTCCTCACAAAAGAAAAAAAAAATGACTTTATTCAACAATTCGTCTCCTCCACGTCACCCTAGCGCCATTTTGGAGAGTATCCACTGAATGTAAATTGCGTACACTGTTATGTGTCAGCTGCGCCAACGCAGATACAGTGGATAGGGAAAAACAGCAAGTGAGTACACAGGAAAAGTAGTCATTTTGGTCACACTTTAGTTTGGGGACCAATTCTCAATATTAACTAACCATTAACTATTACTTCTCAATAAACACCTAATTTGCTGCTTATTAATAGTTAGCAAGGTAGTAGTTAAGTTTAGGTATGGGGTAGGATTAAGGGATTTAAAAAATAATCATTAAGAATAAAGCATTAATATTGTATGTGATAAGTACTAATAAATAGCCAATATGCTAGTAATATGCATGCTAATAAGCAACTAGTAAATAGTGAGAACTGCTCCCTAAACTAAAGTGTTACCATAATGTTTTATGTTAAATACATTCTCTTATCAAGCCAATATCTGTTTCTCTGTTTCGCAAAGACATTTTAATGCTAGCACAACAAAATGAAGAGCAACGGATATGCATTAGATGTGTAATTGATGCTTTCTTTCTGAATTTTCATACTTGTGCTGCCACAGAGCATGATGGGAAATGTAGTTCGGTCGCGCACATCTGTCTCCTTATAAACCCACTGAATGAGAAGCATTTTTTTACTTTATCATTATTCTTTCCTCATAGATACCGTCAACAACAAATACCATCAACAATTCACAATTACTTTTAATGATAAATATCAGATTAGCTTCTGCTAAGAATCTTTAATGGACGCGTCATTAAAATTCTGTGCTTAAAAAACCCCAACAATGCAAATACATTGTTATGGTGTTCATGTGCACTCTCTATTATTATTTATTTTGTTTTATTCATTTTATTTTATTTTTACCTGAAAACCACTTTTAATGTTAGTCAAGCTTTCAAAACAGGCTATATTTGCTACTGTTTCTGGACCTTGATCATGTAAGGACCCTTGCTGTCTATGGGAGGGTCAGAGAGCTCACAGAATGCATCAAAAATATCTTAATTTGTGTTCCGAAGATGAACGGAGCTCTTACGAGTTTGGAACAACATGAGGGTGAGTAATTAATGACAGAATTTTCATTTTTGGGTGAACTATCCCTTTAAGACAAGAAAATATAAGATGTTATGATCAGTTATTTTCAGCTAATGCCATAATTAACACTGTAGTTGTTATCAAGTTGGGTCATATTCGAATAAAGTAAAAATTCTGACATCATAGGCATGACTGGGACTGCGTTGTTAACATTAAAGTTTGTTTACATAGTACATCAAGTTCTTTCATTTCAAACAATCAAAAAATCTTGTTTTTCTACAGTATGCCTCCTAAGGGTAAACAAAGGTGACATCATGTTTTTTTTAACAGTTCTTTTGCAAAAACCACCTAATATTTGTAGCAAACATCAGCTATTTTGTTATAACAGCACTTAACATGTTTTTCTCTGGTCTCATTAGATTCATACTGGGACCGAACTTTAGCGGTCAGCCCCATGTGTCTCAGTGCGTCACAAACACTCACACACAAGATAAACAGTGTCTCCAGATGGAGGAGTTTTTTTTTTTTCTCTTAGTGTGTCGACGCGTGTCCTATTCTCATTATGTCTCAATACGCCGCCTCTCAAAAGCATTTGTAACCATGGCGACAGGTCAGTGGAGTAGACACATAAAGAGTTTGCTGTCAACTCTGCACCTCTCCCTCCCACCTCACCTGTCTCTGCGCTCCGCCGCTCGGCCTCATGGGAAAGCGCCATTCTGAAGCATTACCTCATACTCCACGTCCCACCCCTCCTCCACCCCTCCCAACTGCTCTGCGTTATAAACCTCATTCTCTTTAAATGGAAAGATTGGTCCTTTCAGGAACAATAGACATTGTAGGAAATTATCGATGTGAACTGAGGGTTGTGCTCCGTTATTCTAATTTGATTATTTTCAGTGAAATATAGGGAGATGGAATTTATATAACCCATTTAAACTTTGTCATTGTTCTGAAACATGAACTGCAATTCAAATTTACATATAAAACATATAAACACAACATATAAAAACCTTGCATACAAAACCAAATAACATAAAATGATTTATTCCAAGTTATGAAAAATTATATCAAATAAAAAATTTATATTATATATAAAATTATGATAAATCAATCTGTTCTATTAATACGGGAAAACTGACAGGTCTGATATAGGAAAATATATGGATTTGGAATGCATGTACTCCTTTTAAAACATGAATTACTAATCAAAAATACAAAAATCATTACAAATGTTGGAATATAATATAAATATAAATTATATTAAATATATATATACACTACCATTCTACAGTTTGGAGCTGGTAAGATTTTTAAAATGTTTTTAAAGTCTCTTATGCTCAACAAGGCTGCAGTTATTTGTTCAAAAATATAGTAAAAACAGTAATGTGAAATATTATCCCAATTTAAAATATTTGTTTATTTTAGATATTTTAAAAAGTAACTTAAATGCTGATTTGCTGCTCAAAAATGTCTTATTCTTTTTAAAAAACGACTGTGCCTCTTAATATTATTTAATTAATTGTATAATTAATATATAACTTACATAAACTATAATTTTTTATAACATTATAGATGTCTTTACTAACACTTTTGATCAATTTAATGCATCTTTGATGAATAAAAGTATTAAAAGTAAAAATCATACTGACCCCAATCTTTTGAATAGTAGACTACTAGTGAAAAAGCTTCTATTTGCATTTTTAAACCCCTTTTTGCCATTACAAATTATATTTGCAGCATATTAATACAGCATTGCAAGCATAGTTTGAGTGTACACATGTGGCATACTCACATTCTTGTTTGAAGGTGAAATATTCTGTCAAATGTCTACATTCATGATTTCCTCTCAGTAAAAATAGCGTTTTTGGGTAGAGGAGTTTCAGTGACCAGAGGTACAGAACACACTGCAGAGAAGGAGAGAGAAAAAGAGCTGAAACATATGGCCACATCCATGAGATACCTACAAACACCATGCTAATGCAGGCCAGCGCAACGTCTGTGTAGTGTTAATGATACGCTTCTAATTACATTACATATGTTATCACATCTACTGTCAGTCCCCATCACCTTCACTCGCTGCCCTCGGACCAAACCATGCATGGGCTTCCTCCTCTCCCTTTACTGCTAACACACACACACACACACACACACA
>NW_015652998.1:3216845-3223172 GCF_001515625.1 Sinocyclocheilus rhinocerous | reverse complement strand
ACACGCACACACACACACACGCACACACACACACACACACACACAGACACACACACACACACACACAGTTAAACACAACCAGGCTGACTTTGAGGTACTGTTATTTCATCTAAAAAGGGACAAAAATTTAGCGATTGCTATTGTATACCGTCCTCCATAGACAAACAAAGACTTTATACATGAGTTTGCTGATTTTTTAGGTGGAATTGTTTCGAAATTTGATAGACTCTTGATTGTTGGTGATTTTAATATTCATGTATGCTGCGATACAAATCCGCTTGCAAAAGAGATTTATTTTTAAGTGAATTTTAAGAAAATAATAAATGCAGGTATTACTGCGGGAAGACAGTTATGCTTCAGTCGCAACAGAAGTCATTTTTGAGCTACAGACACGGATGTTTGTATATGTTCATTAATATATCGTTGAATGTTTATTTTATTATTTTATTTTATATTTATTTCATTATTACTGGAATCTTATTTTATTTCTTATTAACACTATTTTTTTTTGTTTGTTTTTTAGTCACATGGTGCAAGCAGTTACAGCAGTGTCTTACAATATGGTAGTTTATCTTGAATAAAAGCTTATTAATGCTTTTATAATTATAATGCTGCTTTATGAGCATTTATTGATTAATTAAATAATTATAATCTGTATTAATTTATTAATTAATTAACATGTAATATTTTTTTTAAATGTCACACCTTATGTTTTGAATTCATATCTATAAATGTTTATGTACTAATATATTTATTATAAAACGCAACCTCTTCAGGTTTTCATAGAATTTGTTTGTTTATTAGATATTTGGACAAATGTAAAACTGCTTTGTAGCCATTAATAAGAGTGCAGAGAGACTACATGGAATATTTATTTTAAAAAAGTGTCACACCGCGCTTATACATTTTTAATAGTATTTAGCTAAGTATTGTTTAAGTTAATATTTATTTTATTAATATTTATGCATGTTTATTTATTAATATTCATCATCACATTTAACCTCTTTTGTAGTTTTTGTAGAATTTGTTTGTTTATTGGATGTCATTTAAATAATTTAATACATTTAATAATGCTTTCAGCTACCAGTAAGAGTGCAGTTACTCTTTTTAACACATTTCACCATGTTTAAATTCATTCTGCAAATTTTCCCCAAAATCAGTATAGTGAATTCTGCATATTGAGTCTGGACCTGGTTATGACTCAAATGATCCTATTCATTCAAATGAATCAAAATGAACCACTTCTTTCAATTAACATGATTAAAAAGGGTGAAACCATAGATGGATGGATGCACATACTATCCCAGTGCAACTTTTCTTACCTCAATACTGAAGTAACCCCGGTCCACATAGTCGCCCAGGAAGAGGTATCGTGTGGTGGCTGGAGAGCCTCCCACCTCAAACAGTTTCATCAGGTCAAAGAACTGCCCATGGATGTCACCGCACACTGCATAAAGAAAGAGAAGGCAGCAGAGAAAGAGAGAGGAAAATATTGACTAGCTGAGCTGGATGCAAACATACTCAACTGTTTGTTCAATATACAGGACATACAAACATTAATCCATGGCGGATTCATTCAGCTATAGCTATTAAAATCCTACTGTAACTGCAGCTCTGTGCTAGGCGTAATCCCTTAATATCCACCACTAGACTGCTTAAGCCATAATGAACTGACCGAATTGAACCACCTAAGAGCCTATATGAAACATAGCAGACCTAAAGACCTATGTTGGTCCTTTGCAACATAATTCTCTCTCGATGAGAGAGAGAGAGAGAGAGAGAGAGAGGGAGAGAGGGTGAGAGGGAGAGAAATGCAAACTCCTGTTGCCATGGAGACATGAATTTGATGAGAATAAAGAATGAAATAAATGAGGAGTTTGCGTTGGCATGGAGATGCTGCCCCAGAGGCCTCTCAGCCTGTAGTGTGTGTGGGTGTGGCCACGGACAGCGAGGGAAACACACGCATTTAAAACCCTCTTAGCTCATGCATCACGTAAGAATACCCAGATATCAAGCCCACATCACTGACATACAAAGACAGAGGTTGAAATGAGCAAGTGTGTTTAATCTGACTCTGAGCTTGTGGGAAGGGAAACGAGTTTGAGAATTTCAGTCAAAGTCCGGTGCTTGAGGAATCTGATTTTACAGCGAAAGTCCAGATCATGTGAAATGACCTACTGTACGTGCGTCACCATGCTTGAAACCTGTGAATAAAATGTGGAGCATCTCACTTCCTGTTTCTCCCACTAGACACCAAGACATCGCTCAACAAACAGTTTTCAGCCTGATCACTCCAGTTTTCAGTGATCCTTCAGAAATCATTCCAATATGCTGATTTGCTGCTTAAGAAACATTCTATTATTATCAATGTTCAAAAGAACATAATTTATTTGAAATAGAAATGTTTTGTAACATTATATATGGTCTGTACTGCCACTTTCGATCAATTGAATGCATCATTGATAAATACTGCCTGAACGAATAGTCAACTAATCAGTCTTCAGGGAGTCATGCATGACAGGTTCACCAGACCCCATTAGAATCCAGTTCTTATGAGCAAATACGTCTGTCCCATAGGCGTTGCTTGACGTTTGAGTTTGGGGGGGCCAAACCGAACCGCTGGATTTGGTCAGATGTACATTTAAACACATTTTAGTTTTGCTATAGTAAATCTACATATTCACATTCACATAGAGCAGTGGCAAGTGCGTGAGGTTGTCATGGTAACCACATACATTGCCCACGAATTACAGCTGCGCTTCTATTTTGCCGCAATAAACACGTTTAAAATGCACAATAAACATGTCTGTCAAAACGATCTCAAAGGAGGCTTTTATTAAGCAAATCAAGGAGTGAATTACTCATCCACTGTTTTTTTGAATCAAGCCCACATTTGTTGGGCTTGATTCAAGTTAATGCACAATGAGGTGCACACTTTTTATTTAGTCTTATTGAATAGATGATAAACAGTTTATATTCTAAAATCTATTTAAAGGTTGTGTTCTGTGAAAATGTAATAACATTTGGATGTAAATGGTCGGCATAAAAGTAATATGGGGGAGCCAGGCCCCCCTGGCCCCCCCACAAGCTACGCCCATGGTCTGTCCTGAGTGTATATGCCTGTAGCTCAGCACAGGATCAGCATGCTAATTAAAGCACCACCACTAAAAATATAAAAACAAAAAAATTAATTAATTAATTAATAAACAAGAAAAAAATCTAAAAATCTTTTTTTAGAAACAACCAATATACTTAACTTCTCAATCATGATTTTCTACTTGCTAGCCGGTTGGGGAGGGGCATTCTCATTCTAGAGACAATTTGATTGGATGGAAATCAGTGTAGTGCAGGATGAGTCATCAATATTTTTGACTCGTTTTCCCAGAAGAAAGATGATGTATATTTTAAAGTTGGCAGAAATGGAAATTGTGATTGTCTTTTCTTCTCTTTTGTGATGCAAATATCCGAGTGAAACTCTTCTCAAAGGAGAGCAGGCAGGGCCATGAGGAATAGATTGTTGTTGTTTGCTAATTGCTGTGATCTCATGTGAGTGACAGATTGTTAGAAGCAAGGAATTATTGTCCGGCCCTCAAGCCAGTGCACGCGCCATCAGAAAAAAAGAGAGGGAGGGGAAGTTAATGTTTTTGATTAAAGATTACAGGGGCACATGAATTTTTAACAAATAATTATGTGCATGGATAAATAATTTAGACAAGAAAAAAATAAGAACTGTCAATTTTGATTTCAAAGCGACTTTAAATGCGTGCAACTGCTAAAAGCTAAATTGGTCACCATTTAGATGTACACTAACATCAAAACAGACAAAGACTAAAAGCCAAATAAGTTGAATTCTGACTGGGTATTTTAATCAACTCTACAGGCCTTCCTCTACTATAATGTTTGTTTCCTCAACAGCATTCATTTTTCAATCTTAATGAATATATCATGTTGGCCTCCTTTTCTTCTGCTAGTTCATTATAGGGTCAGGCTCTACCCAAACAGCTCTTTACTTGGAGATCAATGCTCAAATCAATAGATCCATTCTTAAAAACGACCACTCATTTAGCCTTACACATCTCAAGGGAAGCGGCTTAAATTAAGACTCCTCATAATCAAATGAATTAGTGGACTTATCTGGCCTAAATCATACAGCAGCCGCAACCACTCCACCGAGTCTGACATACATGCAAAATGGGCCATTATCATGAACCATTAACACACATTATAGAGCAAAAGCCCTAGAAGTAATCAAGCACTGCAGCGATGTCAGGAAGATCGAAAGCTTCTAGAGGAAAAGATGTCGAGAAGGGCTAAAGGGACCGTTTTCTGGAAGGCCAGGGCCACAGGGGCTGCAGTTAATGCCGTTTCATTCTCTTTCTTTCTGCTGGAGCAAGGCTGATGAATGACAGGGAGGTGACAAGTTGAACTCTCTCACTTGTCTGCTCGCTCTTGCTCCTCCACCAACTGGTAAAGAGATTCTTCCACCCCCTTGTATTCAGCTGCTACCGCTCCAGCCTTCGCAAGCTGTGCTATTTCCCTTCTCTCACCCTGCCTGCTCAACTGCACCCAAGCCATCGATAAAAACGCAGATGCATTGTGGGAAACGGAGCACGACACCATCTGATTTCGTCTCACAGGAGGCGTGAGATTGTTGTTATGAATCGAGTGCAGAGGATCATTAAAAACACAAAACGCATTTATTTCGTCCTCACTGCTCTTGTTATGCGTGTGTCGGAAGGGTCTTACAGGAGCAGAAGTTCTCCATATATACCCAAGTGGGCTCTTTCCCTCTGGATGCCTAGTTTTCTCCTAAAGTCTTCAAACTTGCTGATCTGGCAGAGTTCTGCCGCTGTCTGAAAGTCCTGTTATTTAAGTCATTGTTTAGGTTTATATAATCTGAGGAAGAAAAAAAAATGCAGATATGCCCAGTCACGTTGCAGAATCAGAGCTGCATAATGCATGGGCAAATCAGATGCGGGCAGGCTGTGTTAGTAAGTGGCGTTTACTGTATATAAATGAGCGTATCCTGCATATTGAGACATTACATTATGCATGAAGAGGTTTCTGAATTGTGCATGAAAATGATCCCGAGTCCCGGTGTTAAGTGCTTCTGTTTAAACAAACTGGCTAGTTTGCTGAGCTGATTTTAACTGTGCTTGAGGAGAAACAGGTATTAAATGTGCAATTAACATGCTTGTTCACATTCTCGGGTCACGAGTGCGTGAGGAGAGGAATGTAGATGGAATCCGATGTGTGTCCCAGTGAGTCTATTATGATCACCCATCGCGCAGACTGAATGGCATTTGTCTCTGCACTCCTCCTTTACTCCTGATCAATCTTACAGCTCACACCTCTCGTTCCTCTCTGTTTATCTCCTCTTGTCTCCTTTCATGTCTTATATGTTCATCTCCTTTTGTCTGCTTCTCTTTTTTCCTCTCTCATATCCTATCTCCTATCTCTTCATTTACCCTTCACTTTTTCTCCCTATTTCTTCATCTCCTTTCCTTGATTCTCTTCATCTGCTCTGCTCCTTTTCTGTAATCCTCTCCTCTCCTCTCCTCTCTCAAATTATCATCTCGTGTTTATGTTCTCTCCACTGCAATAGGATCTAATCTATTCATCTCCTCTCCTTTCCTCTTTTTTTCCCATCTCTTCTCTCATTTCTTCATCTCCTTTCCTTTCTCCTCCTCGTCCACTCTTTTCTTCCTCCTCTCATTTACTCCTCTCCTCTCCTCTCCTCTCCTCTCAAATCATCATTTCATGTGTTTAACACTATAACGGGTAAATTTTACCCATGGCTGTTTTTCAAATGTACGTAACAGATTTACAATAAAATATCCACGTCTCTCAGTCATTGACTTTTACTAAAATTGTGTTATTTACAATCCCCTGTTGTTAAAAATTGTTTAGATGAAACACTTTACAGTTTCTGTGAATTGCTAAAACACTAAACCCCAATCTCTGAACCAAATTCTTGCTAGCTTAAACCAACTTGTCGAATAAAGCACTCTTTCTGCTAAACCTTACTGCAAAATGCTAAACACAAGCGGCAAAAGTTAAACACAACTAAAGCACAGTTGTCATCGTTTACACACAACGATTCAAAATTGTTCACACTTGTTTCTAATGATGTGCTCAAACCAACTGTACAAAATATGAGCCAGTTCAGAGTGCACATGTGGCACAGGTGACTGAATGATGATACGAACAATAGATGGAAACAATCTGAGAAGGAGAGGAGGAATGAGGAGGAAGAGGACGAGAAGAGGAAAGAGTAAGGTTTAGAGAGTGTTATCAAGGCTGGATCTGTCAGACCAGAGGGTTTTT
>NW_015652998.1:3199616-3216741 GCF_001515625.1 Sinocyclocheilus rhinocerous | reverse complement strand
GGACTGCAGTATTTTTGCAGTATCCAAGTGCTGAATATATACAAACATTCAGTACTATTCAATATTCAGCACAATACTGCTCTTGCAGTCTACTAAATTCCTTATTCATTTGTAAGGGTAGTCTCCTCAACGTGCATGTGACGTAGTTGTGCGTGTACAGAGCGCTGATGGCGGTCCGCCAGAGCGAATCAGTACGGTGGCAGACATCCCAGACTACAGCTCATATGGTGTACAGCACACCTACGCTACAACCGTCTGTTCCACACACAGCAGCATGCAGTGCAGTGTCCCGTCCTTCTTCCTATAATCTTATATCCTCATTGCCTCACACCATCACATCAGTGAAGCTGCCAATATCCACAACCGTACACCGTACTCTGGTGCCACCAGCTTACCAATTACAGATCCCTGAACATAGTCAGTCACAGGGCCAACCATTGCCTGTGTTAGATTCATATCAGCCTTCACCCGTGATCACTGGATATTATGCTCCTCAGCCCTTCATGCAGACTTCAGTGCAGAACTGGTATCCTCCTCCAGTGGCACCCGCCATTCCACATATGGCAGCCCCCACACGTCCAGTATACCAGCCAGTACTTGCTGCACCTCCGTTGCAACCAGTCCCAGTCCCATCACTGCCAAAACTTGTGAATGACAGTGAGAGGGAGTTCACAGATCTGAAAATAGCCTTAGATAATCTGCTGAATCCCCGCACTGATCTCACCGAACACTACAAATATCGTGTGCTAATGGAGCAGCTGGTCCTGGATGAGGCGAAGCTGATCGCTCAAGCGTGCCGTCATCACCCTGCACCTTACTCGGCAGCCATGGCAGCCTTGCAGCGCCAATATGGCCAACACCACCAGCTTGCACAAAGTGAGGTTGCGGCTCTAATGAACTCACCAGATATCAAGGCTGGAGAATCTAAAGCATTTCAGAACTTTGCTCTAAACGTTGACCTTCTAGTGGGCATGCTTACGTCCCTGGAGGGACCACATGGACGAGAGCTTACCTGTACCGGACATGTTGACAGGCTGCTTAGTAAACTCCCTAAACACTACAGGGATGGTTTCATAGAGCACCTCCAGTTAAGGGGAAGACTGAGTACAGACAGTCTGAATCCATATAATTTACATGACCTTACAGAGTGGTTGAAGGTCAAGGCTGAAGCTCAACGGCTTTCATCAAAGATGGCTCAGCGCTACCACACTGAGAAGGCTCCGGCTGCACGTAGAGAGCGTCCTGCTATTATTAAGCCACAGACCTAGTCTGTCTCTTTCTATCATGGGAGTAATCAGCCCAAGAAGGTTAAGGAAGTACAGCCCGTCCGAACAGAGGCTTTTACAAACCAGCGACCTGACAAGAGAACAAAGCGCCTGTGTTTATTCTGTCACAGTGAAGAGCACTACCTCTCTCAGTGCAATGAGATCACTGAATGCCCACCTGAGCGACTTATCAAATGGATAAGAAATGGCAAGAGATGCTGGAAATGCGGACGCACCAGCCACAATTGTAATGAGTGCACACTGAAGAAACCATGCCTGGAGTGTGGGGATGTGCACCTCAGAGTTCTCCATCGCATAGCAGAGCAGGGCCCGAGCATCATGCTAGTTACAACAGCAAGCGACCGCATCTACGTGACACCACCTAGCTCTACAGGACGTGTCTTCCTAAAGGTCACCCCCGTGCTACTATGGAAAGGCGAGAAGTCTATACAAACCTACGCCATCCTTGATGATGGGGCACAGCGCAGCATTATTCTCCCTGCGGCGGTCCAGCAACTACGCCTACAAGGAAAGAAGGAGGTTATGGCCCTTCGAACCATTCGACATGATGTTACTCAAATGGAGGGACGATCAGTCCAGTTTCAGCTTTCATCCCAGTCCAAACCGAACGAAAGGTACAACCTAGCCGGTGTATTCTCCGCACCTTTCCTGACTCTGACTGAGCAAACATACCCGATCAAGAGACTTCAGCGGAGCTATTGTCACTTACGGGGTATTCCCCTTCCATCATTTAGTAAAATTCAGCCTCTACTCTTAATCGGATCCGACTACCCAGGTTTAATCGCTGCGAAGGAACCCATTAGATTGGGCCCCGATGGCGGACCAGCTGCTGTACACACGCAGCTCGGTTGGGTGCTGCAAGGACCAGATGGGCTTCTTCTGCACCAGGTATCGCCTCAACAGTGCTTACTCACTTCCCTTTCTGCAGCGCGAGATCCTATTCTCCAACAGGTCGAACAGCTGTGGCAATTGGACATTCTTCCTTACCGCAACGAGAAGCTGGTAATGCGTTCACGACAAGACCAATTTGCCATAGAACTGCTGGAGAGCAGAACACAGCGTGTGAAAGTGGATGGAACATGGCGTTATGCAGTGTGTAAACGATGACAACTGTGCTTTAGTTGTGTTTAACTTTTGCCGCTTGTGTTTAGCATTTTGCAGCACAAATGCATCACAGTGTGATAAGTGTTTAAGTGAATGAGAATGTGTTTAGAGTTTTGCAAAAAGAGTGCATAAGATTTGCAAATAGAGCCTAACTGCCTGAACGTGTTTAAGGTTTAACAGAAAGAGTGCTTTATTCGACAAATTGGTTTAAGCTAGCGAGAATTTGGTTCAGAGATTGGGGTTCAGTGTTTTAGCAATTCAGAAAAACTGTATTAAAATTTTATATAGCCCACGTTTTTATAAACATTTATTTATTTATTTACCGCTTAGGCAATAACGTTGACAATAACGTATATCTTCAACAAACGTTATCTATGACCAAAAATGTAAGTTGTTCAGTGGACTTTTAAAATTTGCTTTGCTTGAGAAAATAAAAATATACAGTTCTTTTGATTTAGTCGAGTTGGTTTTGCATCAAACACAATGTAATTGTCGGCAATGGAGATCTGACAGCAACAGTGCATTTTTCTGCTTGGGCGAGCGCTTTGCGGACAGTTTACCTCGCGCATTAAATCTGCCGCAGACCAGCAAATCACTGAGAACGCGCTACAATCCTGACGAGTCATAGCAACAGAGCGGAGGCGAGAAAGCTGCGGAGAAACCCGGATTTTTTTTTATTTACCGCTTAGGCAATAACGTTGACAATAACGTATATCTTCAACATACGTTGTCTATGACCAAAAATGTAAGAAGATATGTTTTCAGTGGACTTTTAAATTTTGCTTTGCTTGAGAAAACAAAAATATACAGTTACAGTGTTTTTTTTCTTTTGATTTAGTCGAGTTGGTTTTGCATCAAACACAATGTAATTGTCGGCAATGGAGATCTGGCAGCAACAGTGCATTTTTCCGCTTGGGTGAGCGCTACCTCGCGCATTAAATCTGCCGCAGACCAGCAAATCACTGAGAACGCGCTACAATCCTGACGAGTCATAGCAACAGAGCGGAGGCGAGAAAGCTGCGGAGAAACCCGGAAGCAACCATAACTGACGTAGATTTACAGAAAATTACTGCCATTTGGCAAAAAAATCATTTTATGTACTTATTCCTAACTCTTTAAGCTTTAAGTTACATTTCAAATGACAATGGATCAACTTATAATCATGTTTATATGAATTATCCCGTGAACTTATTCTCTCAAATGGCCTGGGTATGCGAAGCATTCACAGCTTATATGGATGGAACGCCACTGCTATACAATATATTCACCTTACTCAGTTGCAATTATACTTTTTTACAGAATTGCAAAATTGTTTACTCAATACAATATACTTTTTTTCTGTAATGTTCTGAATGCGGTGGTCTCCATTTTTCTCTGTAGTGTCTAATGAATGCTCTGTAGTGTTTATTTTATTGACTCATGTGTGTGTGATCTGAGAGCACCGTTTGATTTTGAGTGCAAGTGAAATGGTTTTGCAGTGATTGTTTGATTTTGATGCAAGAGTCAGAGGTTTCGTGAATTTATTTTGAGTATTTGGATTTGTGTTTAAGGTTTTGAGAAAATGAGTGATGGTTTCAAGAAATGTGTTTTAGCAATTCAGAAAAACTGTAACTGCCAAGGCTCATTGTATACCTAAAACCGCCAGTGGGTAAAATTTACCTATGACTACTGTTTTAAAATGGCAAAAAAAAAAACGTATTATGTCACTGTATTATGCCACTGTCTTCATGTCTAGGTTCATGAAATGTTTCTTTTTTTTTTAGTCATCAACTATGTTTTTGTTCAATAGACAGTATATGAGCAATAATAATTCACCGCACTGCATAGGATGTATGATGCAAGGACAAATTTAAGCGTGCAGTTTCACCTAATTAATTATTCATTTGTTTAGTTATATCATTTATAATTTTAATAAGAGAATAACACCAATAAACTCGGGGTAATCATAAAAATTCGTTACATCATAGATTATATCGAGGGGTGAGAACCAGAAGGGCGTAAGTGACATTTCACCAACTTTACAGGAGGGCCAAAAACCAAAATTGACCATAGTTTGATCTGACTTTGTGTACTGATTTCGATCATTTATAACAAAAACTTGTACAATTTGTACATCTATTGTGATAAAATACCACATAAAAGTCCTTATATCAAATTAGTCAATTGAATGTGATTAATTTGACTAAAATAGTAATCCCAGCTACTTAACTATTTAGCCAAATGGGCGATTGAAAAGCCTTTACAGATGCCTTCCCTAGTAAAAAATAAATATACAAAAATGTATTTGAAATACATTTATTTCATGCTAAGTATACTACAAATACATTGACATATTATTTACCCAAAGGTTTACTCTCTGAAGAACAGGCTTCTTTGTTAAAATGAAAGATATCGATTGTGGTGTTCTGACCATTACGCCTTGAAATACGTTTGTCACAAGACACGTTTAGCCATACGCATCTGGTTCTAGCACAATGTTAGTCTGCAAACGTTTGATCGCAGTCTTGTTTTATTCTTAGGATGTTTGTTGCGTGTTCCAAAAGTAAATGTTAGAAAAATGTAAATATATTAAGAAGTGTTGCAACGGGTGAAAAAAAAATCAAGGAAGTGACCTATTGTGAACTTTTGTGAAGATTGCAATCTCTGTCTTACAAACAAAACAAAAAGAAAGAAAGAAAATGCTTTTTTTCTAGTTTTATTAGGAATTTTGTTCCAAAAGTAAATGTTAGAAAAATGTAAATCTATTAAGAAGTGTTGCAAAGGGTGAAAAATCGAGGAAGTGACATGTTGGAAGTGAACATCCATTTGTCGATTTGTCACATTTTGGTGTACATTCATGATGTGTGGTTTCAGGCTTCACCGTTGCTTTGCAGGCTGTCAAAAAATAAACTGAAATGCATTATTTTGTGTGATTTGCGTGTTTAATTTAAGATGCAGGCTGGTTTAGCCTATATTAGCCGTTAAGAAAAGTGATTAGTGTAGCATGCACATAAAACAACAGGACATAACATAGTTGATGACTAAAAATGATCATTTCGTGGCACTAGACATTACTTTGTGAAGACAGTGGCATAATACAGTGACATAATACTTTTTTTAGACATATCAAAACAGTAGTCATGTGCATGGGTACATTTTACCCGCTGCCGGTTTTAGGTATACAACGAACCCTGGCGGTTCTAGTGTTAACTCCTAGTTTCCTTCATTTCTTTTCATCTTTTCACCTCCTCTCCCCTTCTGGAGATGAACAGGATCTCCTCTGTTCATCTCTTCTCCTCCTCACCTCACTTCTTTCATCCTTCCCTCTCATATCTCCGATCATATTATATGTTCATCTCATCCTTCCTCTCCTCTTCTGGACAGGAACAGAATCTCATCTTTTCTTCTTCTCCCCAACTTCTCCTTTCACATCTCCTCCTTTCTTCTTCCTCTCATTTAGTCTGTTCTTCTTATCTCTCCCCTTTCCTCTGATCTCTTATTCTCCAATCTGTTCGACTCCTTTCCTCTCACCTCCTCTCATCTGTTCTTCTTCTCATTCTCTTCCTCCCCCTCATCTCCTCCCATCTGTACATCTCATCTCCCCTCTCCTCATATCCTCTTCTCTTTCCTCCTCTCCTCTCCTCCTCATCCTCGCCTCTCATTATGTAAGCTGGACTTAATGAGCAAGCAGCACACAGCACAAATCATTCTCAGCATAAATGAATGGGCCTGAACCAGCGCTCTCTCTCTCTCTCTGTGTGTGTGTGTATACATCTGTGTGATTGTGTAAGCAGTCTTGATTAACAATAGCATGAGGTGATGGCCATACAGCTGGGTGAAGGTAGTGACAAACGGCAAAAGATACGTCTTTGTTTGCCATTATGCTGCATCACAAAGGAAGCGGATCTACTGACAATGACAGGTCCTTGTGTACACTGTGCCTCCTGCATATTTCATATCCCTTTGATATTAATAATAGACAATCGGCAGGCATAAACTTCACTTGGCCTAATTTTGGCTGATCTGGGCAAATATTCTGAGCACAGGGACAGACATCACACATTCAAGCACGCACCCACACACACAGTAAACTCTAAATGGTGATAATTGTATGTATCTCTCTTCATGTGTGGCAGTGGCTGTGCAGTGCTGAGTGTGGAGGGGGGAGATGCTTATTCTCACATCACCCACTGCAGGCACACAGGGTGCAAGCAGAACTGGATGATGGGAAGAGATTTATAGAGAGAGGGAGAGAGAGAATATTGAGCTGTTAGATGCAGATGACTCAGAGGTGTAGGTGTGTTCTGCAGCAGAGAAACGCTCTCTCTCTTTCTCTTTATCTCGCTCTCGCTCTGCAGGTCGCTCTGATCAACTGATGGATTTTAACAGCTGCACTGTACCAGACAAATCTAAGGGCACAGTGGAATTTAACTCTTGAATGAACTCAAATGCTTTGTGAACACAGCGGTGAGTGACTCCTGATGCACTGAAGCTTGTGACCATGTGACATTTTCGGCTGCCAAAAATGGCCTTTGGTGCAGTGATTTTAACACTGTAAGTTAGTCTCAGTTTTACAGCCCCACCCGTACTGCCAAAAAAAAAAAAAAATCAATATTTTTCTCTTGTTTTCCAGAAAAAAATAAAATTCTAATACAATATTAATAAAACAATAAAATTCACACACACACAACATTAATAACAATCATTATTATTAATGTTTGCATGCATATTTGCATAGAATGCATATTTTATAAATCTAGAAAAACTTAGGTTTATGCTTTAAACGAGAAAAATATTTGCCAACAGAGTAAGAAAAATAATAAATTTAATTCAAGATATATTCTTTGAAACTAAACATTAATATCTGTAAAATTGTGCTTTTCAAGTAACTTTATCATGTTTTAAGATTTGTTTAATCCTTACACTACAAAACAAGACAAATGTACTAATACAGAAAATGTTTTTGCAGTGTAAATGGTAACTTCACTCCTATAGCACACATTAAAAATTAAATAAACCAAAACACTAAAAATAGCATTAAAAATACTGTAATTTTGCCAGCGGTACCATTTGGGTGAGCAGAATCACATTACAAAGAAAAATTAATCAAGCTATGTCCATTATCTCTGTGTATTTGTATTTTTTTGGGTGCTGTTACACAAGGGCCTGTTTCTTTCAGGAGTAAGCGGAAATGAGACAGTGGAAATCACGGCCAGCTGGTGTGCTGACACACTCCTGCAGATGGACGCGGGTATCAAGTACTCTATTGATTATCCACAGACACTGATAATAAAAGCGAAAAAGCGCTTCACATTCAGACGCAGAGACGCACAAGCCATCGAAAAGACAAAGACATGCTTTCTATGGTACGTACATTACCCTAGTTTTAATTTACAACTATTTTTCCTCTATTCTCACCTCATAGCTGATGTGATGACAGGTAAGAAGGGAATTAATATACCGGAGAAATGCACACATATATACGTTCACACGTATACAAGGGATCGAACTTCAAAGTGACAGCTACCTTCACGGGTAAACTTCATACGGAAACACCTCGAGTGCTTGCTCACTTTGCCGCCTTTTGTTTTTGTCAGCCTTGTTCATTCTTTGAACTGCCAGTCGGGTGTTTTGGAGTTTATTTTTGTATTTGAGGTCAGGATTGTGCATTCTCTCGCTGTCTCGCTTCTCTTTAGTCCTGTTTGCTGATGGTATCAAAGCAGGTTGTCACGGATATACAGTTAACACATGCAGACGGCGTCAGATAACAAACTGCATTAAGTACACACACAGATGCTAATGCACAGACAGTCTTTATCGACTACTGTCTGAAAATATATCCAAACCTGCTGCAAAACAGCACACATAGTCACTCAAATGCATGTCAAATGAAATCATCCACTTTACTACTTTGTATATTTATCTTCATATTGAACGTGAGGTGAATGTGCCACCATAATAGCCTTTAAGAAGGAGGAAAGAATTAGGATGTACCTGTGACAGGTGCCTCTATGTCCAGCATGGTCTTCTCCTGGCGTAAGATAGAGGCCCCTTCGTTTACGATTCGGAGGGCCACGGTCTCCTCCACTCGGCCCTCTTTAGTGAGGTGGGCTTTCAGTAGATCCACCCTTGGTTTCCCCTCACAGTCAAACACCTCCTTCATGGTGAGGCGATGACTCAGGGGGAAGGGAACGGCTGAGAGGAACACAAAACAGAAAGAAAATAACAGAACTTGATTGTTACAGTCACTTTTGATATGTTGTGTAAGTATAACCCAATGGTCAGTTGCAGCTATTCTCTGGGGATATTTTGTAACTACATCATTTTATGATTCAGATACTTCAATATGTTTATCAACAGTAGTACAGTATGTTGGAAAAATACAGGTTGAAGTATTTGTTTGTTAAAATCCAAATAGATGCCCGAAGACAGCTTTTTCTAAATGTATTTTAGAAGTATTTTATGCTCACCAGGGCTGCATTTATTTGATCAAAATGTAAGTAAAAACAGTAATATTGTGAAATATTAATACAATTTCAAATAAAATTCATTACATTCATTATAACTTAACATTATTTTACTTCCATTAACATCTATGTTATTTAAAGTAACAATTTTTTTTTAATGATTTTAGTTTTTAACTCTGGTCTTTAGAAATCATTCAGAATCAGAATCCTTCATAAATCATTATAATATGCTGATTTGGTGCTTAAGAAATATTTCTTATTATTATCAATCTTAAAAACAGCTGTGCAGCTTAATATTTTTGAGGAAACCATGACAATTTTTTCCCCGGGTTTCTTTGATATATAGAACGTTAACAACAACAGCATTTATTTGAAACAGAAATCTTTTCTAACATCTCCAACAAGTATTTCCTGTCACTGTTCAACTGAATGCATTCTTAATGAAAAAAGTATCATTTCTTTCAAAAAGAAACAAAGACGTAAAGATGGAGGATGTTCAACAACAGCTGGATGGAGTTAGCATGCTAATAGTTAACATGCTAAATAAAGCACCATCACTAAAAATAAAAATAGGAAAAAGACAAAAAAACAAACAAACCTCACTTATTAAAGTGAAAGTCACGTGACATGTGGCCAAGTATGGTGTTCACACAGCTTTTCTGTGGCTTGCTATCCATTCCACTGAAGACAAATGCATCAACATTTATTTGATATGCACTGACGTACAACTACATTTTCGGTTTATTAAAATAAAAAGTTAGATTAAGGGGGACTAGAACCCAGATCCCCTCATATGCAAAGAGGCAACATCCCACACACAAAAAATAATAATAAAAATAGCAACACAATGAAACCCAAAATGGCACTGAAATTATTTTTAAAAATTTGCAAAATTCCTGTCCTGACATAGAAATAAACAAATAGGCTACTTGATCTCCAAGATCAATACCTCATATAGACATTTTGTTATCAAAACAGTGAAAGATTATGTTAAATAATTTCTGCATAAGGTAATTAATATTCATGAGCCAAGCCATCACCATTTTGTGAAATCACAAACAGCACAAATCTCTGTGTTCTCCAACTGTCCACACCACTTCTTGAAACAAAGTGATGCTCTATCTTTTGAATGCAGACTTTGCTATTTTGGGAAAACCGAGGACAATGTGAAACACTGCTGAGATTTCTTCTGAGACATCTGAGGAGACACGTAAGATTACTACAGCCTTTTTCTCTAGAGAAAAGCAAAACAATTCCTGTAGCTTTGTTATACTTATAAAATAGACTTTAAAAATGACAAATATTAGTGCTATCAATAGATTAAAGTAATTAATCATGATTATTCTAATGATTTTTTTGTAGTTAACAAATCTAGGTCATTTAAGACTAGAAAACAAAAACGCTGAGCATTTCTGTTGTAATTATGACAAATCCACTTTATTTCACACTTTTTTATTATCGGAAACTGCCAGTATTGATAAATTAATTAACCACAATTCATTTTGTGACTCCAGAAATGTCAAAAACTGCTTGTTCTTCAATTATTACAATAGATATTGAGGGAAAATAAATATAATTTTAAACATAGTTGATTTTATGTGTTTTTTAGTGTTTTCATATATATTAAATCGATTATTTAATATTATAGATGATATATTTAATATTCAAGTTATATTATTGTAATATATTAACAATAATTTAGTTGACATATTTTTAAGTCATCCCGCATCCCCCTAGGAGGTTTGCTGAGGCCCCCTAGTGGGCCCCGGCCCCCTGGTTGAGAACCACTATTGTAGAGGAATATGCTTATTTATGAAACTCTTTACTTCATTAATGCTAATGCTATCCAGTTTATCATGAGCTAAAATAAACCAATTTCTAGTTTGTTATTGATTCAGGGGCCCTTGGCCATTTGACGGGTCTGGGGGAGGGTAAATAAAACAAACAAACAAAAAATAAATAAATTAGAAAGCACTCACCCAGCAGAAACAATGGCGATATGCAACATTTATGCATTTCTTTTTTTTTTATGCATTTCTTTTTCTTCTCAATGTGAAGAAGCAAATGTGTGTGACCAGAGACAGCATTTCAACAAATCTTTGGCACTTTTCTGACTCCACTAAAAGACGTCATGGCACAGTCAGATGAAGAGAGCGAGAGAAAGACAGAGCGAGAGGGAAAGACAGACAACGCAGAACATAATGCCTCTTCCACAAGAACATAAAGTCCCTATTTGTCCCCATCTTTGCCTTCTCCCAGTACTCTAGAGGGCTGAGATGCACTCACACAGCATTCTGAAAGACAGAAATTTGACGAGATAGACAAGCAGTTTGTGTATATATGAACAATAATGAGATGTTCCAGAGCACAACATGCGGCTTATCGGAGTGAGAAGAAACTTAATAGGAAGAATAGACAAGAGAGAAACAGGAGAACATGTGAAATGCCTGATGAGCAACAGTCCCAGTAGGGAGGAATGGAGAGCAAATGAATAGAGAGAGAGAGCGGTTCAAGGTTGAGATGGAAAACAGCAGCTTGGCTCTTCACTTCACAAGATGTTGGACTGTGGTGCATGTTGCCGAGCAACAGCCGCTGACTACTGAATTGTGGCCGGTTCAGACACAGAATACACTGTGATTTGGGATTAAATCTCCAATGTGCAGGTTTGCAGCAGCTCTTTCTTTCTCTACACACACCATAAACACACACCAAAATATTATATTCTGGAGCTAATAAGCAGTAAACTACGGTGTGCTTCAGCAAAAAAAAATAAAAAAATACAGCCAAGGTAAGCAGAAAAAAGACCTGCTCTTAATGGGAGTACCTCAGGGGTGTATAATTTACACATATTTACATATAAATAAAAACAAGGTACACCTAGAGCAAAGCATACTCGTATAGAAGAGCATGTACGAAAACGAATCAAGAAGAAGCTGCATTCATCAAAATTAGATATAGCTTGATATTATTATGATAAAATGCACACTGAAGTGTTATTTTAGTATCACTGCGATAGTATTAGTATAGTTTTGAATGTCCATATTAATTTTGATTTTAGTGATTTCAGTACATCATGTTGAACTAAATGAAAATGAGAAATGTTGCCTTGGCAACTAACAGAAATTAAATAAGTTCAAGTTTTTTTATTTATTTATTTTATTTTATTTTATTTCAGTTAACGTTTATTTTATGTCAAGGAACAAATATGTTTCTTTATGGTTTGAGTTAATAACCCTGGCACATTGCAAATTCAAATTATACTAACATGCACAATGCCTTCATCACTTTCTAAAATAAGCACCTTCTTCCCTGTTTGCTTATTAAACGTAAAATATAAGCTCTGTTCCAAAACCTAGCAAGCCGTTTTGTTGTCTAAGCAGCTACCGTCAAAGGGAGCATCCTAACTGTCATGGGACTGCATAAGTGCTCTACATAGGCAGCCACACAAATAGCACTCTGCACATGAGGTGCACGACTCGGAGTGAATTTTAATAGTGGGATGTTAGTGTGTTGCTAATGACACAACACTTTAATAAGTATAAAATACATAGGACAATTCAGCATAAACAGCCAATTTTTAATCAGTATCTACATTTTTAATAGAGTGCAACAGTCGGGTTCTGGAAGTAAACATTTTTTCCATATAAAAGACAGACTTACAGTGAGCTACAAGGATGTTGATCGATGGTATACCCTTTTGCCATCAGCTTGCTTTATTTCAACTTATAATAAATTGTGTTTAACAGTGCAAATCCTGGTGAAAAACTTAAAATTAACATAATATATACATACACATTGATTTATTATTACTGAAGCTGTTCTGCTTCAAAACAAAGTTTGTAATGTTGTGATTAACCTCGTAGATGGCTGGTTTGGCTCATGGCTTAACTCTTTAACAGAGGCTTTTTTTCAATCCCTATGGATAATTATAGCTGAAAATCCTGCTGGGAAATAAAATGCTTAAATCAGTACCCAAACCACTCTAAAACAATCAAACAGCTTGTTTTTTTCCCCAGCAGGGATATCTGTCACTGAGTCACAGTGCATTGTGGGATTTCAAACTTCGCAAAGGACACAAACAAAGCTGGTTTTATGCTCAAAATCAATTAGACAGATTTTATGGTGCCTTAAATGCTGTCTAGATAAGCAACTCCGCAGGTTTTAAAACGGAGCTAGTCTCTTCTCACATGCAGTAGTAACCTAGTGTAGCTCTTTATTTTCTCAAGATGTCATTCAAGCTTCACTTTCATTAGAAGGGAAATCTTGTCTGTGTATCAGACTCCACATTCCTCTATGGATGAGTCTATTGTGGTTTCGCTTCATCTTATGTTCATCTTAACAAGCTCTGTTACGGTTGCCTGTCTTCATGACTGTCTCACATTGTGCAATCGACGGCTCTATTACACTGAACAGGTTCTCTCTTCCTCCTCATTTGCTCCTGTGGGAAAGTTCTGGATGCCTGTGACTGACAGTAAACCTTTAGCTGAAACATGAAGGATGTAAACACATAACATCCCGCCTGTGTGTTAGACCATGATATGGGAATAACCCCTACCTGTGTGTGGCAGAAAATGCACAACTGTTACGGTTGTCTCTTTTAGACAATTCATGCATCACCGACAAGCACACCTGGCAGCATAACAGTGTTTATGCCTGTCAATGTCCTTATAATGTTAACATATAAGCTTCAGTCTTAGGCCGAGACCACAAACAACTGTGCTAATGCTACCGGAGACGACACGTCAAATACATGCCGAATTGTCACTGCATGCAACATATATTTAAATAACTCACTGACCCAGAATCATTTAAAAAGAATTTGCATATGCTGACAGAGCAAGCCTCATAATATGGACTTACAAAAATGATATAATATTGGAATATTGTACAACCAAAACCACAAAAAAATATTGTGTACGTGTACACACACATGCAACATATATTTAAATAACTCACTGACCCAGAATCATTTAAAAAGAATTTGCATATGCTGACAGAGCAAGCCTCATAATATGGACTTACAAAATGATATAATATTGGAATATTGTACAACCAAAACCACAAAAAAATATTGTGTACGTGTACACACACACACACACTGAATATAATAATAAGCATAAAGAACAGGGACAGACATAAGTAAAAGCATGACATTGTATTTTCAGTAAGAGTATTTAAAAGAATTAACATTTATATTTAAAATAATTAGATTTTTGTATTTCTGCATAGGCTGTTAAAATAACATCTTGATGAAAGGGGCAATGCACATGTTAATATTGCATTTAAAAATGCACTAAACAGTGTTAAAACGATTACAAAATGTGACTAAGTTCTGTATATTCACACATTTGGCAAACAAATGGCACAGTTTGGCATTAACACCATTTGAATATTGAACCACAGTGCTCCAGATACTACATTTAGTAAGGTAGCATAACATGTATCCTTTTGCAGAGAATTCAATCCCAAAATGCACTGCAACAAGCTAAGATGGAGGACGAAAAAAGTACTATAAATACTGAAAAAGTGTCAATAAAAAGTTCCTTGTAATTATTTTACCAAAAAAAGTTGTGTGCTATGTATTTTTATGCTTATTAGAGTACTAGCTTAGCAACATGCAAACATCAAATTGTACTGAAATCAACTGATGCACTGCATTACAAATCAGTTACTTTGAGAGCTTTTATGTATGGTTAGGATGCTGTCTATGTGTAGTAAGGGAGCTAACTTGGTTTTGGAATAGAGTTTGTGTGTTAAAGTCACAATGAAACGGAACAACAGATCTTCTCTTCTCTTCTGTATTTTGATGCATATCCGAATGTAGAGAATGATCAGAAAACAAAAAAAGTGCGTCGAAATAGGTATACTTCCATACAATATACTACAGTAGGCAAAAACAGTACACTAAAAAGAGTAGTATGTCCAAATTCATATTTGAAAAACAGTAAACAGAAAGTACCTGGAAAACTTTCTACTTCCACTTAGATTCTGGAGTTCACATTTGATAGACACTTTACTATGGCATTCATGAATGGCAGTGAAGCAATGCAACTGACACTGCTAGGTCACGTAACAGTAATGACATGGCACGATGGCAGATGTATGTCGAATTTCAGTGTGAATATTTCATACTATACTCATATTTACTATATGGAACATACTTTTTTTAAACAGTCATGCAGTAAGTTTCAAACCAAATGTAGTACCTGCTAGACAGTATACCACTTTAGACGCAATGAAAATGTTGGCCGGGGACTTGGTTCTACACATCGGTTGTTGATTGCATTGCACTCATAGACTGTAAAAAAAGTTGGATGACACATCTCTGACGACACTGTTATCTTGCGCCGATGATGTCATTTGGAGCCCGAGTCTGCGCACTAGTGATCATGAGCTGGAGTTGAGGTGTCAAAGTACCACCCACACTCCAGCAGACCCAATCACACCACACCCCATTTTTATAGCATCAAATAACTAACTAATAGCAAACTTATTAGAAAAATTAACACTTAATAAGACGATGGAAACCACTTTTGGGAAAAAAATCATTTGAAATGTTATTTTATTTTATATTTTATTTGATTATTTTATGACCTATACTGCAGCCAGCCATCAGGGGGTGAGTGAACACTTTTCAGGATGTGTGCGGCACACTTGGTTGCACTCAAAAGTGGAGGCAGATAATTGGATAAGTCCTGCATATGTCACCAAAGAGAAGTCTTCTACCAGTTATGACATTTTGATCAAACATTACGAGGTCAAAAAAAGGAAACATATACACAGATGAAACATTCACAATAACATCTGCAACATGCATTTAGAAAACAGATTGGGTGAATTTTCATTTTCATCCCAACTAAGGATGGCATAAACTTTAAAGTGCCCCTATTATCCCTAAGAGTCTCCTAAAACAGGTTTACATGCATGCAAGGTCAAAAAACACTTTAGTCTTCTCAAAAAATAGATTTAATTTGACCTCATTTCTAAATGATTCGTAAACGACTCGTGCGAAGCAGTTCAAAGAATCAGTCTCTCTAAAACTCCTCCTTTCCGTGAGCCCTCATTGCTGTGATTGGTCAGATGGCGCAGTCCTTTGTGATTGGTCCAGAGCCGTAGAGAGATTGGCTCTGGATTGGTCTACCGCGTACAGCACGTGTCGGAAACGAAATGCCCATTGCCATGATGGAATGAAAGCCCTGGAGACTTGTCAATACATAGAAAAGATGGTATTGATTGTACCTTACCAATTCGGAGTCTGATGATGTAGGGCTGCACGATTAATCGAATACGATTGTCATGCGCATTTTGATAGTAATGCCGGTTCTGTAATCAGCAGGAAATCATCATCATGTGCTTTCAGATGGAGCAGAATTTACTACACATAGCCGTAGTTCACTGACAAGTTACGCAAAGAAATCGCAGACGATTTTATTGCGCGATTATGAAATCGAAGAAATCGTTCGCGATAATGACTTCTTCGCGAGAATGATAGCTTCTCAGTGAACTACGGCTCTGAACTTTATTTATCGTGCACTGTCGGCTTCACAACTTTGCAGATAGTTTATGTTCACATACAGCTACATGACACACTGCATGAAAGGTAATATTCGAAAAGGCATAATAGGGTCACTTTAATGGCATCATTCAGCCCAAAACATCCAAACCCTCGCTGTTAGAGAACTGAGAGCTTTCATTACTCATTTTGCTTTTGACACTGTATGGCTTTATTCAGTGAAATTATTCACTTTTCACCATTACCCATTGTCCATGTTTTGGCCTAACATACTGTGCACTACAGGCTAACAATGTATCTGTCACCAGTGCACGACAACCCGCTAACGTCGCACAGCGGATCTTTTATCAATGTACCATTTTAGGTGTTTCAGAGGTGGCGGAAAGCTGTGGAGCCTGTTAAAAGGTATAGAGAGAAGTGGACATGTTGACAGGACATTATTAATAACTGAAGAAACTGGATTACATAACAGCCTCTACAGTGTCTACCACATTAACTCTAGCGGGATCAACTGCACGGCATGAAGCAGTGCAGTATAGGGATCACTTTGGACTAACAGATTAATGCCCTCCGGTCCTGACGCCGTTGTGTCCGAATTCTGTTGTTGTTTGGATTACAAAAAAATTATACTTATGACTAAATAGATCTGGCAACCAGAATTGGGAACACTTGTTTTATGAGACGCGACTCAAAACACAAGCACCGCTTGTGTTGAAATGCATCAGTGATTCCCGCAACATGCACAGACCTGGACTGTGCCGAGCCTCTACGTGTTT
>NW_015652998.1:3198035-3199568 GCF_001515625.1 Sinocyclocheilus rhinocerous | reverse complement strand
GCACTGTTAAAATCAAAACAGTGCCATGCTTCACTCTGAAACATGCAGCGCATATACTTATTTTCTGGCAAACCATCAAAATATAAGCTCTGTGGTTTAATGTTTGAAGATTAAGGCATAAATATTAGTATTGTAATTTTACTTGTTTTTATCTTTATTACGTTACTGTAATAAAAATAATAAAAATGGCATTTTCTGCAATACATGTCATGATTTTATCATCTGAAACATGCTGCGACTTAAATTCTAAAGTGACTTAATGCAATTAATGCCAAGCACACACACATTTGGTTTTGTGCCAAATGAGAGAGGTACCTGAGCCCAAGTTTACTTGTATAGTTAATTTCCTGTAGTTTCAGTGTATTTTACATTATTTGTTAATGTAATATCAAAATGTGACTTATCTGTGTTGTTTTCTCACAATAATGTTATTTTGATCCGGTGCAACTTATTTTCTCGAAAATATGGTGAATGCTTTTATTTTTTTTATTTTACAGTACAATATAGCATTATTGCAATATATGTCTTATATTATTTAGTTTTATCTTTACTTAATAATAATTGACAGTAAAAATCTTAATATTTTATATTCACATTGAATGGGTCAAAACAGGGAATGTGGTCTATGAAAACTGAAATGAAAAGTTTTCCGTTTTTTTTAAATCATTTTTTATTTCATATGTTAAAATTCCTGTATTTCTTCATATCACAATATATAGTGCAGAAAAACAAAATATTGCAATGCCAGTTTTCTCAATATTGTTCAGTCCTAGTTGGAAGGGTTTTTTATTACTTTGTGGGTTTGTAAACTTTTGTATTGAAAGAAAAAAATGGACAAGAACTCGTAGAGAGAAATCATGCAAGCTAGAATAAAACCTGCATCTCCCATGCAAGCACCCCAGATCAACATGTAACCACTAAACTACTGCTCAAATCATTAGAACTTTTTTTTCTATAAGATGGCTCAGAAATGACAAGGAACTGTGAGTAGAAAAGGAGGTAACTTGACAGGAAGCAAGCCATTTTCAAATGTGATGATACGAGCACCACAACTGAATAGAGCAAACCAGAGCTTTTGAAATTTACTCTCAAAAGTTAAGCAATATACCCTAAGAAATATTCACAGAAAGCAAACAGTCTCCCCTATGTCTAAGCATGTGTGCTAACCGCTAGGCCACAGCCCTGACCAGAACATTGAGAGACTGAGTCACCAACTTAAAGGGGTCATATGATGCCATTTTAAAGATCATTATTTTGTGTATTTGGCGTAACAGAATATGTTGACATGCTTTAATGTTCAAAAAACACATTATTTTTCAAATACTGTACATTATTGTAGGTCCTCTATGCCCCCGCCTCTCTCAAACACGTCGTTTTCAACAAAACCCCCTCCTTTGACAAGCGCAGTCTGCTCTGATTGGCCAGCTGACCCAGTGCACTGTGATTGGCCGAACACCGCAAGCACTCAGTCGGAAATGTAACGCCCCTTACCATAATCGCAAGCTTCATCTTTCAAAATAAATGTAAAGACAG
>NW_015652998.1:3193560-3196775 GCF_001515625.1 Sinocyclocheilus rhinocerous | reverse complement strand
CCTTTTGCAGCCAGCCTCTAGCGGCCAGTTGATGAATTACAGTTTAAGTCACTTCCTTGTTGGCTTCACGAGAGAGATAGCGGGAGGTTGCTGCTCGGTTAGAACGAGCCGTTTTAGGTAGGCGTGGCTGACTCTTAACTTTTATAAAGAATATCTCTTTGGATTTGAGACTTTAGTCTTTGCAACTTTACGGATCTTCTTTATGCACCAAGAGCTTGTAACACTCCAAAGAGAATCGCATCATATGTCCCCTTTAAAGGGATATAGTTCACAAAGAAAAATGTCTTTGTTCTATGCACAAAAAAAAAAAAAGAAACACAAAACATTAGTATTATGGGTATGAAAAAAAAAATACAATGGGAGTCGATGGCTATACCATCAACTACTTTGGTTACCAACATTCTTCAAATTATCTTCTTTTGTGCTCAACAGAAGAAAGAAACTCATACAGAAACAACTTGAGTGTAAGTATTTTTATTTTTGGGTGAATTATCCCTTTTGATGAAAGAGTGATAGTATTAGTGATGTTTGATGTGCTTGAAGGTTTCTGTTGAAGCAGGACCGCTGTAACAAGCAGACACTTCATCCACAGACCTGTCATGTATATGTGCAATTTACAAGCGTTCTCATGCGTGGCTCTCCTTCTGTCTCTACTTCTTTCCTATCGTATTATTTCTCTCCCCCTCTCTATCGTGTCCTGCCTGTCTACTTTAGCATTCATCTGTCACTTTCTCCTCGCATTCATCATACTGCCTTTTGTTGCCCTCCAGATCCTTTGTCCACCTTTCTCCATGGAAACGTCTTTACGACTTACACCTCTCCATCCTTCTCAATCACACACATCCCCCGTCCTCTTTTTCTGTTTCCCCTGGCTACATACCTATTCACACCCAACACAAAACGAAAATGCAAAACAATTTGCAGTCAAATGTACATACAAATATTAAAACAAACATAAACAAATATTTGTTAAAATTAAGTGATAAACAAATACTTTCTGATGGAATAGGTGGTGCTGAATAGTACAACAGATGACGCACACATCTGTCAGGATGTCAATATGGAGTTTAATTTAATTATTAATTTGACTAAACTAGATAAGCCTATAACGCATTTCCCTTATTTTCATGAATTCATAAATTATTTCAATGTATTATGTATTAAATGTAGAATGTATTAAATATACATATATACACACACACATTCATTCATATGTAAACAAATTTTATATTATTTATAAATTAATTTTTTTTATATGATTTATTTTCAAAATCTGTATTAAAAACGTTTTAAATATGTATTTTTTTCTGTTAGTGGACAAAGACAATAGCATAATAACCAATGTACTTGTATACTTTGAAAATAAATCATAAAAATGTAGTTAGCAAAAGTAATTTATAAATAATACAAATGTACTTATATTATGCATATAAGCGCTTTTTATCATTATTTATAAATTACTTTTGCAATTATTTAAATTATATTTTTATATGATTTATTTTCAAAGTCTGTATTTAAAAAAATATATATTTCAAACAAATTTCAAATTTGAAAATTTTCTGGTAGTGTACAAAGACAACAGCATAACCATACATGGCAGACTGTGTAGCAGCAGTGACTTGGGAAACGCGAAGCTAATATCTCACTGGCTAGTTGAGGACAAAAAGTCACTGCAAAAAAACGTTAGGTTTGTAGGCACATGAATATTCACCTCCGGATATTCACAGACCCATGGAAACCTAGTGTTTTTATTCAACATTGTCCTCTGACTGAACATTTGCAGTGAATATTCCCATTGGTGTGAATAGGCCTTAAGATTGTTCATCCTTTCTTTCATATTTTCTTCTTCATTCCCTCATCTCCCTCCTCTTCTCCATCTCATCAGCAGACCTCAGGGAAGTGTTGTTATGTAAGAGAGCCATGTGAACTGAAACAGTGCTGCAAACCAATGTATTAAATAATTAAATTAAGTAAATAATTCACCCACACTACTATATAAAGCCTACATGTACATATCAGGCAAGCGGATCCCCAGCATCCATCTCGTTCCCTCTCAATCCTGTCAGTAATTACTCCACCTTACCATCTACCCTCGTGCACCTGCCCCCTACCACTGCCTCTGAACAGACTCCTTCATCTACCTAACAGACTATGCTCATATTTTGCTTTGAGCTTATTGCTCGAACAACAGTGGATGATCACTCAATGAATGGCCCAAGGGATCACACTAATTCAAAGGGAAAACACAGGCTTATTAACTCATTAAAAATGTATATGATGAATATGGGAAACTGCAACAGCGTGGCCAGAGAAGCTCATGCTGAGCTATTTGTAACAACTGATCAAGAAACTGAAGCATTATTTGTTTAAAACCATTTGTTTGGGTGGATTTAATAAATGCAACCAGTTGGTCATACCATTAATATTAGGGGACACTGACATTAAATATCGACACTTTTTGTGGTGGTAACTCAAATCATGTGGTTTATTGATGAGAGGTGTGATATAACTTTTATAAATAATAAGATTTATGATTTTCATTAACATAGCCACTATGTTAAGACTGTGATTTAAGAACTAGTCTAACCAACTAGCAGTTAGCCAAGGGGTAATCAGTCTTACTTTTAAATTATCTCTAAATTATCTACATTTTTATGTAACTGACTAAATAAGACTAGTATTGAAGAAAAAAATAGATCAACTGGTAAGACTAGCCTAAGCAGTTTATGCAACCGACCACAGAACACCATAGCAACTGCATAGCAAATACTCTAAAAACCAATCTAAGAACATCTTAGCAACTGCAATGCCATGGAAACCACCCACAATGCCTGAGCATTACAGCAATGATTATTCAAATTCTGGCCAGCATAAGATGATTTCATGTTATGACCGATAATCGATACAAGGCCGATGTTAAAAATCAATACTACTTTGTCAAAATAAATTAAAAACAAAACCCTAAAAACTAAAACCAATTTTTTGATATGCTACAAATATAATTTAAGCATGACATTTTAATGATTAATGAACCTTAGTTAATGTTAAAGGGGTCATATGATGCGATTTCAAGTATTCCTTTCTCTTTGGAGTGTTACAAGCTGTTTATGAATAGATAAGATCCCTAAAGTTGCAAAGACTAAAGTCTCAAACCCAAAGAGATATTCTTTATAAAAGTTAAGACTCGTCCACGCCCTCCTAAAACGCCTCGTTTA
>NW_015652998.1:3188560-3193427 GCF_001515625.1 Sinocyclocheilus rhinocerous | reverse complement strand
GTTTCAGAAAGGCGGGGCATAGAGGAGAAACAATAATGTATGTGGAAAATAATGTGTTTTTTTAACCTTAAACTGCATAAACACATTTCATTACACCAAATACACAAAATAATGTTCTTTTTAGCAACATCATATGACCCCTTTAACAAGCATTTACTTACAATGAACAATATATTTGTTACAGTATTTATGAATCTTTGTTAATGTTAAGTTAATAAATATACACCTGTTCATTGTTAGTTCATGTTAGCACAGGTTCATTAAATAATATTTAACAGATACAAGTTTTGATTAAAAAAATTATATTAAGACAGATTAAGAATTTTTCATTGTTAGTTCATGTTAACTAATGTAGCTAACTAAGGTAGTTAGTTAACTAAGGAGGTGTATTGTAAAGTGTTACCCATTTTAATATATGGCATGAAAAATCTATTTATTTAGAGATTTGGTAAAAAGTACATTTAGTAAACTATTAGTGTTTTAAAGATTAGCTTTAAGTGACGACAAAGGTAGTCTAATTTTAAAAGTGAGTATGCATGATTAAATATCCAATATTGGTCAATACCGATCAATTAAAATCTATAATATCAGCCAATGTTTGATATGGTACTGTTATATTGTGCATCTTCAATGAGTTTCTTTCAAGCACCACCAACTTTTTTTTTTCCAGAAAATTAAATAATCTAATTTGTTCTTTTAGTTAGAATATTAGGCACTTTGCCACACAATGACAAGTAAACAACAGCATACTTGGCAACATTCCTTACTAGTTTGTAAGTATGAAAATGTCAGGTCAACAGCATTGTAACAACACTAATTGTAGTAATCTTCACATGTCCTAATCAGAACATGACCCAGAGAACCATCGCCGCTAAGTGTCTCGTTTATATCCTGACAATACCTCTTGAGCCTAATGTGGCTCGCCAAGCCCCATCAGAACTAACACAGTTAATGCCCTAGAATTGGGCTCACTAAACTAGGCCGTTCAAAGCCTGGCATGAAGGCATCCCAGAACAGTGAGTGGGCTAGTGGCATCTACACACCAGAATTCAGAGGCTGAAGCAACCCTTGACCTTCCTCCTCTGGGCTTTAAAACCAAGCACTGACTGACATGTTGTATTTTTGAAAAACACTGTCTAGTAACTGCACTAAACATTCACTTTAACTATCACATCCTCCCCAGAAACACTATAAACATCTATATCAATGTTTAGTATCTCAGCAAATTACTGTGCCAGTTTATATGTATTATTTAGTTCGGTAGTATCGCAACTACAGTTGTGTTCCCTTTTGACACATTTGTATATAGAAAAAAACATGCCTTGTGTGATCAATATACATTATAATTGAACAGCATTCACAACACCTGCAGAAATTCCTGGTTTAGTTTGCTTTAAAGGGATCTGGGTTTGTTTGGAGCGTTCACAAAATTTTGGACAATTTCTTGACACGTCAGATTTTTGCACAAAACACAAGCACATCAACCTGCAAGAAGGCAGGACCACACATGTAAAAAATATACTCATATACAGTGGGTACGGAAAGTATTCAGACCCCCTTAAATTTTTCACTCTTTGTTATATTGCAGCCATTTGCTAAAATCATTTAAGTTAATTTTTTTTCCTCATTAATGTACACACAGCACCCCATATTGACAGAAAAACACAGAATTGTTGACATCTTTGCAGATTTATTAAAAAAGAAAAACTGAAAAATGCTCAGTATTTAGTAGAAGCACCCTTTTGATCTAATACAGCCACGAGTCTTTTTGGGAAAGATGCAACAAGTCTTTCACACCTGGATTTGGGGATCCTCTGCCATTCCTCCTTGCAAATCCTCTCCAGTTCTGTCAGGTTGGACGGTAAACGTTGGTGGACAGCCATTTTTAGGTCTCTCCAGAGATGCTCAACTGGGTTTAAGTCAGGGCTCTGGCTGGGCCATTCAAGAACAGTCACAGAGTTAAAGAGTGAAAAATTTAAGATGTGATGACGCGCGTTAACGCCCACTGTATATATATATTTTTTTTTACATATTATTTATTATTTGTTTTATTTATTAAATATTATTAATCAGATATACTTATTATATTATATTAATATACAAACATTATATTAAAATCTAAAATAAAAAAACATTATTATTAAGTATATTTATTAATAATAATAATAATGCACTCTGAATTTTAGTTGGAGGTGGAGCATCGTCTTCCTTCAGTTTTAAGCGAAAATGGAAGACTGCAATTATAGACAAGGTAATATTAACAGAACTGTATTATTATTGTACAGCCATTACTGCGCGTGCAAATATAATATATAAAACAATAACAATATTATATTAATAATATAATAATACATTTTGTCAATTGTAAAAAATTAATACAACCACAGAACAGCTACAACATTCAGCTTCTGCTATAAGACAGACATGAATGAAGCATCATGACATCCCTAGTCTGTTTGAACATTTCACTGTTGCAAATCTGTAATGTATGTTTTTCTGCCTTCATACCAGGATCATTAAGACAGATTTATAAGCAAGCTGGAAACGAGTATGAGAATGTTAACAGTGTGGCTACAATATAATGATTTAGCATACAAAGAGGGATGCTTAGTACAGCTCCCATGAGACAAGGCGATAAACCAGCATATCAAAACACTAAATGGAAAGCGCCATAAAATCCATTATGCCAGCGCAGAAATGACAGGCCTAACTCTAGTTGCACTTAGTAAATGAGACTCTGCAAATGACACACCATGCAGTGTTTTATGAAATCCTGCTTTGCTGCTGTGGGGATTCTATGGAGAGACAAATTCTTTGTTTGTCTCCTGCGTTTGGAGCTGCACACTGCTAAATATGAATGCTTAGCTAACCTCATCACTGGGATTTTAGATGTGGCTATTTATTGATGCATTTTGTTGATGATAAAAGCCCTCAATTATACATAAGGGGGGAGAGGAGACAGAGGTAGTTCAGAGAATGCCATTACGGCTAAAACAGCCAGATCTAAAGTACCTCTATGAGGTTGGAGGGGGTCACTACTGTGACTCCTTACGTGTGCCAATGACTAATGCAACCTTAACTTTTAGAGAGGTCAGATGACTTATATCAAAGCCTGAATTATAATGGGCCTTGTCATAAGATTCTGCATTCAAAGGCAGATACAAATCAAATGTTCTGCCAAAAAATGCTCACGTCAACAAATCAGGACTGAACAACATGACTGAAATGATCTTCAGGTTGATATGTGCGTTTATGCACAACATTCATGCTGTAAATCAGCCTAACATCTGCTTTTTATGACAATCATATGGGATTTAAACAGTAAATGATGACACAATTTTCATTTTTGGGTGGACTATGTCTTTGACACAAAGAGTGTTTTAAATGCTAATACTATTTATTGAATCAACGCACATTAGCATGCAAATTGAGATATCCTGGCAACTGTTTTCCTGGAAAAGTTCACAAGCCCACTGATTTTTGCAATTCAAATCAATCAGCTAGGCTGAAGTGTTAATTTGTGTAAAAACAAGAAAAAGATTAACATTGGGGGTTTACTGTTTTGAGGAGGCGGAATACCTATATAGTCTGCGATTCAAACACATATCTACAAGAATATATCTGTTATTAATATCACAAATTATATAATATATCCATCACTGGACCAAAAAGACAAAAGTATCCGACCTGAGAGGAGAAGGGAGAAATCATGAAAGTGCAAATGTGACCCATTAGCTGTCATAGAGGGTCGGAACGCATCAATGAAAGCCAACAGCACCATAAATTTAACCAATTTAAAAGAAATTATGTGTCTATTAAAATGCTGAAGCTCTTTTCTATTTGTTACTGTCAAGATTAAAGGTACACTAAGTAAATGGTTGTTTACATGTATCTGCTCTCATTCATCCAAATAATACTAGTGTTTTAGACTTTATACTGACACCTATTGGCCTGGATGCATTAAATTTTCTCACTAAATGCTGACAGTACAGAAGCTGTTTGTGTGTGTTTTCCCAGGTTTCTCTAAATTTCTTGTTTTTGGGCTTGTGTTGTCATTTTGTTTTTATTTTTTCATTCATCCACACCGCAGCTCCGTTTTTATGTTATGTCAGTTGTTGTTAGAATGTACATTTGCATTTATGCTTTGTAAAGCATCCTGGCAAAAGTATTATTTTATAAGTAACAGGGTCAGTTGTATCAAGACGTGATCCCAACATGGCAGTGCCATGAAGTGGAGACCCCTCTATGTAGAATAAAACATCTCATGACTGTGTATATATTATTTTAATACTATTTCACAATGAAAGTGTCATTCATGTTAAACCTTTTTTAGTAAAAATTGACCTAGAGCACCTTTAATTAACCTAAGTCTAGTTTCTATATAAGACCTTGAAACTTATATTTAGTCTAGGTGATCTCTGCTTTTATGTTCCTATGGATACATGTGGATATTAATGTGCGCTACGTGACCAGTAAATGTGCGAAAATCAATCAGACGCAATGGGGGCGCGACAGTTTCCAGCTCGATTTACCTGCAGAGCAGACTCAAGGCTTTCCTCGAGAAAGCAAGCCGCTAAATATGAACTGAAAACCTTATTGCTTCATTGTCTCTGAAGAATACATGGAGGGCTGCGTGATGCCACCTAAATCCTGCTGCATCACCGCCTCCACTGGATCTGCCTTATTTAACACATCTCCCCTGCCCATGACTCAATTAACACCAATCCATTGCAGAGAAAATCATCGCAACGATCTCTCATCTCAAAACCTTGCCGTTCTAAACATGAACTGACCACATTAATATATGCAATCGATACGTCTTAATTAGCTGTGATAACATTTTAACAATTAGTACATAAATAACGGA
>NW_015652998.1:3184158-3188236 GCF_001515625.1 Sinocyclocheilus rhinocerous | reverse complement strand
GTAGCCTACACTTACATTTCACTACCCGATCGGTGGAGTTCAAGACCATGTCAGCGTTAGACATCTTCATGGGCAGTGGATGTCTCCAGGCGAATGTGTTTCTCCCTCCTCGCAAAAGAAGCGCTTTATGCTCGGCGTGTTTTCGCGGTGGCGAGATGCGGTTGGTGCAGTGGCATCACTCGGATGCGTCTCCTCCGTGTCTCACCGCCGGATGCTGCTGCTGCCTAGAGAGGGTGGAGGAGGACGATGCTGATGCTGATGCTGCTGCTGCTGCTGTTGAGACTGTCGTGAGGGGGAGGATGGAGCTGATGGGGTAGAGGCGGTGGAGAGAAAGGAGAGAGAGCGCGCGCGCTCGGGAGATCCTTTCAGCGCGTTGCACCACCCCGACACGGCGAAGCGGGGAACTCCCACGCACCCGTGTGTAGGGGCTGCGTGATGCTGCCATCAGGTGGAGGTGAAGGGCTTTCCCGAAAACGTGCAGTTAGCTCTTTGCCATGACTGATAATCAAGCTGAAATGCCACTCAGGTCCGTAAGAATGTGTCCCGCATGTGGCATCGTCGCCCTACCCGTTTTTAAGGGGAGCGGTGAATTTTAAGTTTCTGTGCTCTTTTAAATGGGAGTTATGAATAATGATTTTCACAATTATAGTTAATGACACTTCAAGCAAAAACAGAATTTGGAATTAGCCAAAAACTGTCAATAAAAAGACATTTAACATATACAGAATATTTCAAAATATGGCTGTAGTATTTCAATCTTTAAAGAAAAGTTATTATGAATGCAAAAAAATGAGAATTGTTTTTACCAATTACTTCAACAAGTCCCCTTGAACAAGTAGGGGATTACTCCTAATTTTTCTGAAATTTAATTACAGTTACTTCTGATGCAATTGCATTAAATACTGCATAGACTATAGAACAATTCTATATAAAACATAGTGGATTTAAAATTTCTAATGTCAAAATGTCTAATGTTAAAATGTATGTTTTTAATGTAACCTTCTCCTTTTAAATACTCCAGTTCAAGAATAATTTATTCAAATGCATATTATTTATTTGAAATAATTAAAGGCAGAATTCATTTGAAAATTCATTTGAAATAATTATAAGCAGTTTCACATTGTTCAACTGGTCAAGGTTGATATGGGATTTAGTATTTTTTTTTAGTAATCAGAAATGCAATAGAATTAGAGTGATTAATTAGTAATCAAATTACACTGTTGATGTAATTAGTTATTAAAATAGTAATTAATTAATTAATATTACAGAGCAACTATACTTATTATATATGACAACAATTTTGCACAAATTATTGTAGTAAATATGGTATTTCTATGTTGTCTTTCAAACCAGGGTTCTCTGCTGAAAATTTTTTTTACATATTATTAAAACTTAAAATAACTGTTTTATTTTAATATTATTATGATGTAATCAAAGCAGAATTTTCAATAGCCATTGTCACACGATCCTTCACAAATCATTTTAATACAGTATGTTGATTTGGTGCTCAAGAAACATTTATTAATATAAAAAACTGTCAAAAACAGTTGTACTGCTTAATATTTTCTGTGGAAACCATGATAGATTTTTCTTTGATGAATGGAAAAAAAAACAGCATTTATTTAAAACAGCAATGTTTTGTAACATTGTAAAAGTCTTTACTGTCACGTTTGATCAATTTAATGCATCCTTGCTGGATAAAAGTATTGATTTCTTTTTTTTAAAAATTGTAGTGTATAACATATATGTATATGTAAAATATCATTTTCAGGTTACTCCTCACATTAAGCTATTATGTTATCCGAAGACTTACAGTGCAGTTGTATATGATTTTTTATTTTTTATTTTTATGCATGGAAAAGACTGGAATTCTTCAAAATATTCCCTTTTGTGTTCAGAAGAAAGTAATACAGAAAGAAAGTAGTACAGCTTTGTCATAATTTACTGACCCTTTAAGGTACGCTAAGCAACGTTGATAAGCATATGTTACTTATGTTACTACACAATAATCATCAGATATAAATCACTTCTAGATTTATGACTCATTCACAAGCAAACATTTTCTGAATATATGAGAGTAAAGCCCCGTTCACACCAAGAACTTTCAAACCAGGGTTCTCTGCTGAAAAAAAAAAAAAAAAACGTTAAGGTCTTCCAGCCTGACCAGCCAAAACCCCTTTGAAACTGGCCAACAGACCAGTTAAAAACAGCAAACCAGCTTGGTTTAAGCTGTTGTTTTTCAGCAAGGTAATGGACAGTCTACCAAAATTACCATGGCAACCATTGTATCAGCTATAATAAAATACCATTTATTACAGTTATTGGTACTTCACATAAAATTGTGATAACTGGTTATTAGACAAAAATTGTATAATTTTATATATAAATGGTAATTTTTGTAATAGTAAACCATTAAACAGCTAAGGCTGATGGTGAAGTGAGAACGTGACCATTAGTAGCATTTATCCTGTTATGTTGAATATAATATTCATATTTTATCATCTTTCAGTTGATTTGAAGAAACCCAAATTCTCAAACGGACAACTCTTGGGTGCATCTAATATAATGCCATTAGCTTTATTTTATATTGCGGTGTTAAAAGATATATAGTTACCTTATCTACCTTTTTCCACATTCGTTTTTTAAAAGTCTACATGTCCCAGGGCGACACTGACCGAGAGCTGAACCAACGATGCGCAACAGGCAGTCAGCTTTGAACTGACACTGCGGAAAGACATTAATGCGGCTTTTTCTTGCTGGTGAAAAACACAGCTGCAGGGAACTCCCTTTGTTTCAGGGGGCTGAACTGTTTTTGCATTTCTAGAGTTTTGCAATACCTTATTCTTCCCATAGAGGTCAGGGCAGGCTAAAGTTATGCAAGCACAAACAGCACATTCAGCAGTGCAGTAATATTGTTACCTCATTCAAGTTGATGTATACACTGTATTGCTGTTCAAAGAATATATTTGCATTTAAGTACAGATTCAAACAGTGTTTAGAAATGGGCCTTTTTCACTATGTGCTCCAACCTATCAAACATTGAAAGGGACAGAAATACCAAACATCTGTCACTTGGCAGCTTTTACTAAAAAAAATAGTTATTCCGAAAATTAAATTCTGTTTCCTCACCATTCAAATTTAAACATGCATTCTGATGGTTATGATCCGAGTCACAGGGCTCAAGTCCAAGTCAAGTCTCGAGTCATTGCTGTCAAAGTCTAAGTCGAGTCTCAAGTCTTCTTTCATTATGTCGAGTCGAGTCGCAAGTCATCAAATTTGGGACTCGAGTCCGAGTCAAGTCTCGAGTCGTGTGACTCGAGTCCACACCCCTGCTTTATCGTTATAGTTGTGGTGTGGACTCTGCTATTCTTTAATATTGAGAACGATTTTTAGAACTATATCTTTATCGTTATCTTTATAGTTATCGTCCTTGGTGTGAACGGGCCTTTATAGTTATCGTGCTTGGTGTGAACGGGCCTCAACAGATAAACACTTTACCTTTAACTTATTCTGTTAAGTCTGCAATGCAGCCAGATGACCACTAGATGGTAATCTTTCATTGTAGGTTTTTCCTCATACACGTTAATCTCTAAATGATTTGAGAACGCTAGATTCCTTCTTTGATACATCACTATGCATCTGTTCATTGTTTCATAGTCATTTGTGTGGTTGACACTCTTAACATGCGCAGTTGGGCTGATCGTTCGTGTTTAGGAATCCCTGACGAGAGCCAACATTTTTACATTGTACCATAGCGGATCAGTCTCATCAGCATCTCCTATGAAAACATCAGTATTTGGCCACATCTGCTCCTCTGATGACAATCCTATTCATTTGGCTCTTGAGTTTCTCCTCCTCTAATTCACTGGCGCCTGCCAGTGTTTAGATGGATCTCTGTGCATGAGGGTTCAGTTGGAGCTTTGTGGTCCCTCGCTCTCACTCTAGTACTACTGGGTCAAAGGCAGAGAGATAGTACAGTTTTTTTTGTGTCATCCTGTCAGGCTCAGCTTTTCACTGACAACCATATGCTCTTGAACGCAGAGGGATAGTCAAAGTACTGCATGTCCCATAATCTGAC
>NW_015652998.1:3176775-3183969 GCF_001515625.1 Sinocyclocheilus rhinocerous | reverse complement strand
AGGGACTGGATACAGTCCAGAAACAAACAAGAGATGCGTTAAACAGCACTGCAATTAAAAAAACAACCAAAGAATGGACGCATTAGCGAAACAGATCATCCAGACTGATGGGAAGCTTGTTGTGCTGAGGCGGCGGTGGGAGGTGAGCATGTAAAGGAGAGCTGGGCTGTGCCTCGGGGCAGAAAGGAGAGAGCGGCACTTCGGTGTTTGTTTGGAAATCTCACACAGCTCGCAACATTCCTGAGCGCCTGCGAAATCGGACATCTTTCTCTATTCGCTCTCTGGCATTTCTTTTTTCGGGCAGTCTTCTGGGGCACTCCTGCGGTGCTAGTCATGCAGCTGGAGTGGGAAGCAGTGGGTAGAGTAAAACTAATACCTCCCTCTCCCCCTCTCTCAGGAAAGTGCCTCTGCCTCGTCTCACGCAGAGCGAACGCAACAAAGATCTGAGTGTGGCCATAGCCCCGGGACAAGCGCGCCCACCACAGCCTCTCCTGTGTCACGCATTGCTGCTCCCTACCAGAGCAGTCTTTCTCTTTCAGGCAATGTTCAGCCAAACAGGCAGCTCAGCTTAGTATTTTCTACTTTGCCATTACATTTAGGAAACACGTTTAAAAAAAAGTATTTCTATTAAACTTAGTTCACCCAAAAATGAAAATTCTGTCACCCTTTACTCACCCTCAAGTTGTTTCATACATGTATGAATTTCTTTCTTCTTCTGAACACAAAAGATATTTTGAAGAATGTGGGTAGCCAAACAGTTTCTGGTCCCCATTGCCTTCCATAGTATTTTTTTTCATACTATGGAAGTCAGTGGCTACCAGCTACTGTCTGGTTACCCATATTCTTCAAAATGCATTACCAAACAGTTTCTGGTCCCCGTTGCCTTCCATAATATTTTTTTCCCATACTATGTTAAGTCAGAAACTGTTGGTTACCCATATTCTTCCAAATATATTTTGTGTTCAGCAGAAGGATTCATTTGGAACAACTTGAGGGGTGAGTAAATGATGTTTTTTGTTGTTGTTTTTTTTACATTTTACAGTAAGGTTCCATTTGTTAACATTTATACATTTGTTAACATGAACTAACAATAAAAACTGCATTTAGTAATCGTAGTTAATGTTAATTTACTAACATTTAATAATTCATTATTAAAATAAACAGTTATATCTGTTAATATTATTTATTGGACCTATAAGCTAACATTAACTAACAATTAACATTTATGAACTAATGTTAACAAGGATTAATAAATACTTGACAATGACAAATGTATTGTTCATTATTAGTTAATGTTAGCTAATGCACTAACTAACGTTAACTAATGGGACCTCATTGTAGAGTGTTACAGATTTTGTTGTTTTTGTACACATTATCTGTTCAGGTTCCTAAGATTCTGACAAGGGGGTGTTAAATACTGCACATTCAGTACACAAATGGAAATTTATCACTTGTAGTGATGTCATAAGGTTACTATTATTTATTTTAAAGTATTTTGTCAGTGTGTGCAGCAAAAAAGTTCCGTCATGTTTACTGTTTTTAATTTTTACTTTTAAGAAGTATATATTCAGAATGTTTATTCCTAAGAATGATTGGATACCATTAAGTAAAGTGGATTCCCTGGGAAAAATTGTTCTGTTAAGTGAGACTAACAAGAATTTCAGATTACGTATATTGATCGATGATGTCTCATGCTGTATCAGCTATCAGAATTCTGTGAAATTTATTGCTTTCAGAGAACAGAGCCCTGGTTCAAAGATCACCACTTTACAACTACTGTATGTGCAAGTCAGCACTGCATTAATATTCTTCAAACATTCAATTTTCACTGACTACAGATTTCTGGAATTATTTCAGCTTAAACCACTTAACATACTGTCATACAGTAAGTAGGGTCATTTTTAGAGGATTTACAAGCAGAAATGTGAAACTTGTAATTATATAAAAGCGTTTTATTACCTTTTTAGGGGTTTAGTGTTTATGGTGTTGCGTCTTCATAGTGTCATAAAATTGAATATAACTTTAAACAGAAAAATGTGTGATTTTTTAATGTTAAAATCATGTTACATGCATATTGCATAGGCCAATGTTTTGTGGCTGTATATTAAAAGGGTGAGTATTTTTGCTTTTACAAAAAAATTGGCCCCATCTACTTGTTTTACAAGTGCTGCACTGTAATAAACATTTTTGCTTTTTTTAAAAGAAAAAGTTCAAACTGAAGTGGAAATAGATTTTTGTGGTAATCAACATGCCAAAAAATCTGTCAAGTGAGCTGTCTTGTCTTGTACTGAACTTGAAATATTCCTTTAAGAAATAAAACAATAAATAAAAGGAGATTAAACATTTTAAATGAACTTACATTGATAGAATGTTGAACGTTCAAAATCCAATCAACAGCAATGATGTTATCATGACATACTGAATTCTGATTGGTCCTCTTCTAACATGCGCATGCATACAGAATTTACCCTTCACTGTGAGTTTGAATGACAGGTGAGCTAACCAATCATAATGCCAATTCCGCCACTTTGTCCAACAAACAAACCAGACAGGAGAGTAGATTAGTAGATTAATGTCAGTGGACTTGAAAAACGGTGTCTATTGACATCTTTCCACAGTTGAAACTACATGCCTTTTCAACATTCATGTTCATTCATGTTTATTTTGTGCAGTAACTGGTAGTAAAGAGGAAGAGATGATCAGCTCACATACTTGAACTGTGGTGCTAAAGCGATCTGTGGTGACACATTATACATTATATGCGATACATAGTGGACGTTGTGTCAATAATGAGTGTACAACTGATGTACACTCAATGCCTAGAAAATACCCATATGCATTGTGAGGGTTGTGCTGAATGAATTCATGAGTCATGCCAGAAGACGGCGTCTGAAGCTAAATCATTCATCCATCCATTAAAAAAATTGCTTGTCCAGTACAGTGTAATATCATACAAGTATACATTCCTTTTTTTAAATTTATTATTAAATAGTTGAATTAAGGTTTATATACATGCTAGTTTTCAGTTCAGAATTACTACTGGAGCTGCCAGTTTGCAAAGTTTCAAATGATTATTAAACAGCGAGCATAAACTATGCAAAAGTGGCAGCCCTTCCAGCGCATTCAGTGTCTGAATTCACTCATTCATTTTCATTCGCTCACAAGTGAACTATCTTAGCGGACTAATGTAGGGAATAGTGAATGAGGGTGCAGGGCGTGATTTCGAACACAGCCATGGCCAACTATGGTCGCCAGTTCCATATAGTTCAACGATTCTGTATGTCCCGAAACCATAGTTCAAATGAACATTTGCAAACAGCATCACAAACTTACATGGTTGGAACTACAGCTCTCGACTTGTGGTTAGAAGCACAGTAGCCTATATTGTTAGTAAGACATGTGGACTTAAATTCTGCTCTTTGGGAACAATAAGTTATTACTTCACTACCTGCACGTGATATCATTAACGACCATCCTAAATTGTTGAACCCATAGATGTGTAAAGGTAGATTCTACATTTGACCGCTCCAGAGACATCGATGCATCCGCCATCATGGAACGGTCAAGTTGTCGTCACTCACGGTAAAAATCAAGATGCTACAGACTCAATCAACCATTCCAATATGGCGGACGGCTTAAGCATATCGGCCCATAGAAACAGACGCTAATAGGGCATCTACCTATACATATCTATGGTTGATCCAACATGGTTCAAACAACGGAGATGTTCGGGAAACAGTCATGACTAGCTGGTTTCTACAACAATGCCTCTTACTATGATGGTTAAGCAGCGAGATAAATTGTTGTACAGGAAACGTTGTACGGACCACCCTTATGTGTGGGGCCCTGTGTGGGGTCAGTTCTGGATCCCAGGGTCAGTCTCTATCAGTTTCATCCAATGTCAGTTTCTTATCCTCACAATTCTTGAGAAAACGCTGAGGTCAAGCTTGGAATGCTATGAAGTCTCAGACTCAGTCTCATGCAATGAATCTAGAATTGTCAGGGTTTCAACAGTTTCTGATTTTGGAGGGGGTCAATTCAGTTTTGAGTCCCTATTATAGTCAGGGTTAGCTGAAAATAATAATGGAGAAAAGTATGTCTTTTCTGTCGGGTGTCATGATTTCATCAGCTTTTTGCCACTATCATTCTGTTACTTTAATTACATCAGCCTGATTAGTAGTAATTCACTCAATTGCTGGATTCACTCTTTTCTGAAGTTGCCCCATAACTGTTGCACAAAAGAGTTCCTGAATCCCGAAATATATTAACACACACACACACACACACACAGGTTTGTTTTTGTGAAAAGTGGGGACATGGGTTAATGTCCTGAAAAGTCACCTTCTCCTTGTGATACCTATGTCATACACTTGTCATTATACAAATGTATGTCCTCATTTGTCACAAAAACACGCGCGCACGCACACACACACACACACAATTGTTTAAAACTGTTGGGGTCAGTAAATTTTTTTTTTTTGAAAGAAATAATACTTTTTTTCAGCAAGGATGCATTAAACTGATCAAAAGTGACAGTAAATACATTTATAAGGTTACAAAAGATTTGTATTTCAATACTGTTCTTTTGCAATTTCTATTCATCAAAGAATCACGGTTTCCACAAAAATATTAAACTCTTCTTGACTGATAATAATAAGAAATGTTTCTTGAGCACCAAATCAGAGGAATCATGTGACACACTGAAGACTGGGTAATGGCTGCTGAAAATTCAGTTTTGCATCACCGCAATAAATTACATTTAAAAACAGAAAACAGCTGTTTTAAATTGTGATAATATTTCACATTATTGCCGTTTTACTGTATTTCGGATCAAATTAATGCAACTATTACTAATGCAACAAATAATGTTTTCAAACAATGTTTCAGTGGCTACAAAGTTACAAATTAGTCAGAATTGGCTACATATATTAACACAATCACTACATATATTAGAATCATTCGGGATGGTACACCGTCAAAAAACATCGCAAGCATTTATCACGCGATCTACAGATGTACATTTCACAAATATATCCCATATTTTATTTAAAACTCATTTGGATACAGCTTTCGGTTTGCTCACCAACATACTATATTTAGGTTAAATTTGCTCATGCTAGTGTTATATTCAGTAGTTTACACACTTCTATGGTAACACAAACAGTCACCATCATCAGTGCATACAACAATGCCGGACTTTCGGATAATATTTTCAGCCCCCTTCCCCCACTTTTGGACCCGTTTCTGGAGGACTTGAGAGTTGGCGGAGCCCAGGCACAGAAAGCGGTCAGGCACTTCGACATGGAAGTGATTTTCAAAAGCGAAAGGAGGACGAACGGATTGACGTCTGCTTAATGTAAAATACGGTGAGGCCAGGCACTTTGCCAGAGCCATAGAGACACTCAGGGGATTACGAAGCAATGCGTGTCCAATTTATTCACGCGAGCCCGTCAGTGAGGGACTGGATGCGTCCATTGTGCGCTTATCTCTCTGACGAAACCCGTGCGTGTCAGCCCACGACCACGAAAATATGTCAGCAGTCAAACAATAGCTAATTGTCAAATTTAGACAACCCGTGTAACGCAGCACAAACCTGGATTAGAAAACAGTGGCCTCTGTACATGCTAGATTTTTTTTTCTGAACTGAGAAGAATCTGTATTGTTGATGATCTATATATTACAGCTAATAACGAGAACAGAGTCATATGCCACAACTTCTTGCTTAGCGACAGGTTATTTAATAGCCTAAATGAGATATTTAACATGAATAAATTGGTTAATGACATTTTGGCACATCACATATCTAATCCTGTGTCAGTCTTGTATTTTCACACAGTTACCTTATTCTGTCATTACCACTGTGTGAGACAGTTCCCATTTAATCACCATAGATTTACCAGTGCCTTTTTTTTTTTTGTTGTTCTTTCTTTTCTTTTTTTGGCAAAAAATATTTACCAAGTGCTTTCATGGGTGTGTTACCATGGCATCACCACGTAGTTGCTATGGCATTACCAGAGTGTTACTACCAAGACGTTTTGAATGTTACCCAAAGACATTGGGTATCTCTACTATCTCTACAAGAGGTTGTCTTGTAGATCAATGTGTAGGCTGTTTATCATGGGGATAATATGCATGCAGTTGCACTGCTCTGAAATAGCCTACCATAGCATTGTACAAGAAAATATTTTTTGCCTTTAATTTGACATATAAAAGCATAAGTCTACATTAATCATCCATGAGAACTTCATAACGCAATGCCCAGATCTATTGATATTCATTGGATATTGCAAATGCAGCAATGTCTAAAAGTCTTTGGAAATCATGGGATCCAAAATCAAATTTAGACCAAATTTGAGTATTTTGAAAAATGATGAAATAATAAGCAAATTTCTGTCTGATTTACAAACAGTTAGATGTTCTTCTTCCATTGAAGCACAAGGCGCTCTTTAGAACATCTCATATCATGCTGGAGCCTGGGAAAAAATGATCATCAGGTTTTACACATCATTTCAAGATTTTCAATTCAACTTTTCTTTCAAATTATGTTATGAATATGTTAATATCATCATTTATAATAGGAAAATACGTGTTAATTTAGAAAGATGCCAACATGGAAGCATTTTCAGTAGTAGTCTCAGACTTTTGGACCCCAATGTATTTATATTGAAGTATTGGCACACTTTCTAATATAGACCTATAGCTGCAGCCAAACCACATAGTGGCGTTTCGTTTGGCTAACTTTGACAGCTGGGGGGAAAACAATATCCATTTAATGTTGATGAATATGATAAAATATCCTTGCGTCGGGAATAAACTGTCTTTGATGCGCCTTCCATGAAATGAAGGTTCAGTTTAGGCGATATTTGTGTGTGAGAGAGGCGAGTATTGTTAGCACATCCCCTCCCCGTTCTCTCTCTCGCTCGCTCGCACGCGCGCTATTTTCCAGCTCGGAGCCTCAAACCCGCGAGGCTCGATCGATTCGCATTGATTGTCCCTGACGAGCTGCTCCACTTTCTAGCCAATGTCAGCCCGTCTGCGATCGGGAAGGAGAGAAATGAAGGAAAATCTCTGCCGCCCTGGCGGTGTCATTTCCACACACTTCGGTTGGCCGCCTGCCAGCAGACAGGACATTCAAAAGAAGCGGAGTGGACTGAGAGAAAGCAGGAGCCGAACGACCACAGCTGACCCCTGTTT